>NW_008824238.1:931250-936312 GCF_000699105.1 Pygoscelis adeliae | reverse complement strand
CAGAAAGGGACCTGGGGGTGCTGGTTGACAGTCGGCTGAACATGAGCCGGCAGTGTGCCCAGGCAGCCAAGAAGGCCAATAGCATCCTGGCCTGCATCAGAACTAGTGTGGCCAGCAGGACTAGGGAAGACATTGTCCCCCTGTACTCAGCACTGGTGAGGCGGTACCTCAAATACTGTGTTCAGTTTTGGGCCCCTCACTACAAGGACGTTGAGGTGCTGGAGCGTGTCCAGAGAAGGGCAACAAAGCTGGTGAAGGGTCTGGAGAACAAGTCTTATGAGGAGCGGCTGAGGGAACTAGGGTTGTTTAGCCTGGAGAAGAGGAGGCTGAGGGGAGACCTCATCGCTCTCTACAACTACCTGAAAGGAGGTTGTAGCGAGGTGGGTGTCGGTCTCTTCTCCCAAGTAACAAATGATAAGACAAGAGGAAATGGCCTCAAGTTGCACCAGGGGAGGTTTAGATTGGATATTAGGAGAAATTTCTTTACCAAAAGGGTTGTCAAGCATTGAAACAGGCTGCCCAGGGAAATGGTTGAGTGACCATCCCTGGAGGCATTTAAAAGATGTGTAGATGTGGTGCTTAGGGACATGGTTTAGTGGTGGACTTGACAGTGCTAGGTTAATGGTTGGACTCGATGACTTTAAAGGTCTTTTCCAGCTTAAATGATTCTATGATTCTATGATTCTATGGTATTTATTGAGCTCTATAGAAACTCATCCAGTTGTAAAGAAAATAAAGGAATAAATATTAAACTAGAGGTCAGATACTATCATAAACTAGAGACCGAGTTTATAAACATCTCAGCTATAGGTAAAATTAATGATAGATATAATAGCATTTTTTCTTAAATTTCAGGAATTCTGGTTCATTTTTTTAATGGAAAGTTAAATAAAAGATTTTGATATAACCCACATATTTAGAGCTTATTTTCAGATTTTTCAATTCAAACAAATGAGTAGAATCATTGAATAAACTAAATTGTTTCAGCCTTTTACCTCTAAGTTGATCTTATGTTTTCAGATCAAGTTTTGATGCCTAGTAAACGCTGTACATTTAATCTGTCTTTTGTAAGCTCTATTTGATCAGAAAGAAACATTGGAAATGTCCTTTGTGTTCCTATGAGCTGCTGCATGATTTTGTAGTCAGATTAATTCCTGCCTAGTGTACAATACAAACATATTTGGTCAAGATCACATCACTATAGGAAGGATGCTTTAATGCAGACCTGTCAGGTATATTTCTCTTCTAGCAGTCTTATTTACACATAACTCAAAGTTATTAACGCAAGAAAAATTGATGGGTCCAAGAGTTTCTCATTCTGTAGAAAGGCCTCATGGCCTTTCATAGATCATAGCCTCATTCAGCCATGCACCAATTTTCCCTTCTACTAGATGCTCTGTTAATTCTTCCAACTTCACCAGATAATAATTGTTATTGGATTTGTTATTACTAACTGGATGCATTGGTTTGAGAGATGGTCATGAAACACAGAACTGCAGAACTCTCCCGTGTTTCTGGAGGACCATCCATCTATATTAATTTCAATTTCTGTTGAATTTCTCAAGGAAATTGTTGAGGTTAATAAATGAACTTTTACCTTCCTTCTCCCCTGGCATCATTGCTTGTATCACTGCCCCTCCTTTCAAAACATCTCTGGATACACATGTTCAAAGACTGACAGTTTCCATTTTCTTTCATCCAATTATTTTCTTCACTAATAAAATGGGCATTCATCCATTCTTTCTGGTTCCCTTATCAGCTTGAATGATCCCCTGAAGTCCTAGACAAGCAGGTGCATCTTAAAAGACTCTGAAGTTTCCTTAGCCTGAACTGTGAACCAAACAATGAAAGAGGGGTGAGGGTTCAAAGGTACGAAAGTGAAGATAAACCTTTTTGGTGTCAGTTTCTCTTTTAAGTTTCTCTCAGTGTATCTGGATAAAAGCATCAAAATTATTTTTATTTGTTTCACTATTTATTTCCTCAGAATAATTTTTTTTTAAAAAAATACATATCTTTATTTATCGTCTTTCTTAAGCCATATCTGTACTAAAGAGACTCCATTGTCTAAACTGTTTTGGCAGAGTCACCAGTGGAGATCCAATACATCGACATAATACAGTTACACAGCTTCTCCCAAAGACAGAACCAAAGTCAAGGTAGCTTCCTACAAAGCACAATTTTTCTGGCATAGCATTGCCACATTTTCAGTGTCCATTTTTCATACATTGAGATAGTACAAAAGCTGGCAATACAGACCTTGTCTTAAAAAGGAATTTTTATGTGATGGATGATGTATCTTCATGATAGTAGGGTACATTGTACACAAGTTAAAGATATTAATAAGTGGGATTCATTTATTACTCTCATCATGGGTTAATTTAAAAAAAAATCAAAGAAATCAATGGCTACAATGAAGAAAATATTTGTTCTGGAACATTCCTTCTAAGTTAAAAATTCCTCCCTAGTATTTACCTCTATCCCCATGTTTTCTGGAAATCTCAAACCTTGCTTCGTATTGTATTTCTATAGCATATGATTCCCTGTTTTGCCTTTCCCCTTTCCCCTTCCCCCTCCCCTTCCCCTTCCCTTTCTCCCTCCCATTCCTGGAAAAAGGTGCTCCAGCTGAACTCTCTTGCAGATTTGTTTTGCCATCCAGGATACGGTTTCCTTTCTCTCTCTTTTACTGTCAGTCTCTCCCTCTTTCAAATTCAGGCTTCTGAACATCAATGTTCTTGTCAATCTGCCAAGTCATGAGCATGAAAGTGTCATATGGTGAGCTTTTTCATTGTATTTCCATTCATTTCCTCTTAAAAGGGAGCTGACGGTAGGTGTTCACAACAACTTCATTTTTTTCTTTTTTCTCCTGATCCTTCTAGGAGTACCACCTAGTTAAAATCATCCCTCTGTGATCTCTTCCTACATGTCTCACTTTCATGAGGAAGAATACTTATTTCTTTTTTATTTACTGTTTTAAGTTATGAATATGATCTGTATCTTCCTGTTTATATTAGTTTTCTATGCTGCCATACCCAAGTCTAGTCATGCAATGTTAACAAAAATAATAATTGACTTGCTTCTCCCTATCTCTTTGTGCAAAGCAGCTTGTTTCTCTCTAGGATATCTAATTACACATTCAGCTTTATTCTTTTTTAATGAGATTAATAGAAGTTGCAATCTAATTTCATAGTAATAGTTTTGTATCAAGATGAACTTCAGAAAATCATGTCCCTTTTTATGTGTTTTAATATATCTGTCCCTATAAATTTAAGCATGCAAAATATACTCATCCTTTTTAAAAACATTTAGATTTTTTAAAGGCTAACAAAGATCTAGACTCACGCTGACTTCCCAAAGCTATTAAAACCTAAAATGTTTAATCACATCTGGGACTAGTTAAGATAATTATTTTTCCTTATACTTTTCCCAAAATCATAATTTGATGGGTTCGCCTGAACACCCACTTGAGTTCAAACAAAACTTTAGATGGAAAACTAAACTCACAAATTTCAAAACTGTATCAATTTGTTTAGAGGTATCCTCGTGATTTAAAATGCTGAAGTCTGAGACTGATTCTTTTCTGTCTTTGTGAAGGTAGACAGAAGGAACAAACTTACTTTAGAAAACAGATGTGGTCTAGTGGCCCACTCAACATTTTTTTTTTTTAAACAAACAAACAAAGCCCCTCACCCACCATCACCCAAGACAAGACAATTTAATGTTGCTTTACTGATATTATAAGGTTGTCTGCTGGCAGGAATTTTTAACTAGTTTCTAGTAGAATGTGTATTTTTTCCACTGAATTTCTATATTGGTCATTTCAAAAAGCAAACATGAATACATGATAAAACACTTGTTTTTTTGATTTGGACTTCTATATTAATATGCTTATTAAAAATGTTTAAATATGTTGTCAGTTATGTCATACCCACACTAACTAGGCCATAGTGAAAATTAGACCAGATTCAGGCAAAAATGACCTACATAGACATCACTGCTAAAGAGAGGAATATGGAAAGAGAATATGGGTATTTGGGGAATCTAAATCAGTGCAATCAAACATCTTAAATGTAGGTCAGAAATCCCAATATTGCTATAATAATACAAATTGGTCAATTTTAAGCTATTTGGTAAATAGGCCTCTCTGCATGACAAAGCTAATATTATCCCCAAGGGAGACCAGCATTACTTATTCTCAGCATGTGTTGCAAGTGAAATGTATCTAAAATTTAGGAAAAAAATGCATGTATTCAATGTCAGCAATCGAATAAGTAGCTTTGTTTTTTCTTTCTTCCGTTCTATAGGATTATTCGCATCTCATGTATGAAGCTGGACTTGCCAAATTATGGAAAAATTAATGGAAACTTGGGTTAGTAAAACAATGGAAGTTATTTGACTGTAAATCAAAAAGGTAGTAGGAAATTGCTGTAAAAGCACTTGTGTGTTATGAATTAAAAAAGAAAGAGGAGAAGATTTAGAAAAAGAATTAATAGAATTACTGGATGTACCTTTGTTTGTTGCCCTTGTAAGAAAGTTCGAGTGGACTGGGCATTGTTAGTCTGCAGAAGATATGAATAAAGTGGGAAAAAATGTTCGCAGTTTATGGCAGTGAGATTCATATAATGCAGGCCCAATACCAATTCTACCAGAATTTTCTTGTAGGAGCAGAGTACATCAATTAAGCTTGCTGTCCTTCCATTTCCTGTGCATAAACTGGGAAGTAAAGCACTGCCTGCCTTCTAACTTTTTTGGATTTTTTGGTTAGATTGTAGATTCCTAACATAAGCAACTATTTTTTAGTAAAGGCTTTGATTAGGGTAAGGTTAGTAGGCGTTATACAACTAATTATAGTAATAATAAAGATGAACAAATGAATACTGTTTAAACAACAGATTACCAATGTCATGTTCTTCTATGGGCAAAGAATTTCAAAATTTTGGAAAAAAAAAAAAAAAGGCTGATCAAACTTTTATCACCTAATAGCAAGTATTTGCTGTTTTATGGCATCTATCCAGTGATGAAGGAATAGGTAATGCAAACTGTGTCTTTTTCAGCCTGCAGTGCC
>NW_008824238.1:926257-931213 GCF_000699105.1 Pygoscelis adeliae | reverse complement strand
CTGGTAGCTATTAACCTTGGAAGACCCACCTGTCGGTTTCCAGGGCTCCAAGGTTGCTATCAACTGGCAAACTAACAAGGAAACACGATAATGCAACAAAAATAGTTTGAGATCTGGAAGTTTATCACACAGGCTGTGAAAGATCTCAGTTTCAATCAGCTGATTCCAGTGATGATGAAAACAAAAGTAATAAGGGGAAAAAAGCAAAAAGGTTTAACACTGTATTTCTGACCATGTCTAAAACCAAACCATTTGGGGAATCTTGTGTCTGCTGGGCTTAACTTGTCAGTTTTCTAAGAAAAAGAATATGAAAAACTGAAAGACTGAACAAACGATTGAATTGGTTTGACTGGATTCAGAAAACTATTCATAAAGTCAGGAAAAAATCAGATATTTATACAGTACTGATAATCAAGGAAATTTATTATTTTAAGCTTTCTCAACCTCCTATTGTTTTCTAGCTTCAGCAAATCAGCCTGGCCCAAGCCATGCAAAGGTGTGGAAGGAATAAACACGTGAACTGGGCTTTGTGGAGGGGCTGTAAAGATGCCAGTTAGAAGGCAGTTTTCTGTGTAAGTAAAATGTGATGTGTATATTTTACTGAAGGATTTTTTTGTAATTAGTTTTTCTGAAATTGCATCGAAGGACAACCATCTTACTGCTACTTTCACAGTAGCAATCAAACAGATCAGGGTGGGGGAGGGAAATGAAAACCTAATTTCCTGTCAAATAGAAGCTTTAACTCTCCAAAACAAGTTAGATCACTCAAGGTCTGACAATTATAATCTCCTAAGAGAGATTACGATCTTCTGCAGCCTATATGCAAAATACCTGAATGTACTCCATTTCAAATTGATAACTCCAAGCAGCTGTCGAGGCTTTTATACTTAAACCTAAGCTATACTTAAATTACATATATTAAATATTTCAGACCTGTGTTAGCAAGTTTATGGAAGCAAGAATGACCTGCAAGTGACTGGATATGTAAAAAATAAGAGTGATCCTAAACTAACTAGATGAGCATAAATAGAATAAATGAAGACTCCAGTCTTTTAGTGTGTAGTCCAAGGCCTGTAAAATGAAAACTGAGAGCCACCATTGTGAAGGGCAGATGGTGGTTTTGGCTCTTTTTCACACCAGATGTGTCTTTTCAGATAAACAAAGGCTGAAGTCTTAATTCATACCTGTGTTCAAAAGTAAAGGAATTTCTTTGCTCTCAGATTCCAACCACTTTCTCTTACCTTTAAAAATAGTTTGGAATGAAATACACAATAAATTATATTGCCTAAGTAAGAAATAAAATGTATGTTGTATGTGTGCTGTTCATTGTCACTATGCACAGCTTTGTGAAAGATAAACAGAGATGTCATTTAAAAAAATCTTTGCTTTGTCTGTTCTCTGGCTTGAACTCCCCTTAAAAGAATCAACATGGTAAAATAAAGAATTCACTATATTTGATCTAAATGAAAAGATTTGGGTTGTTTTGGGTTTTTTTACTTCTAACTGATGAACAAGAGATGGTACACCAAATTTCTCTTGTTTTTCTCTTTGGCATTGTTAGAAATAAATCTTTGTGTTTAATATTAAAGGTTGTTAAAGTTACTTTGGAGCTCAAAGATCCTTAGAGGCTGAAGATAAAAGGTACTTAGACATACAGCTAGTTACAAAATCAGAAAATCATTAACTCTGCTCTAGTCCAGGAACCTCCAACGTCATCTGCACAATAGGGTCTTTAAGGACACACGTATACAGGTAAATAAAATAGACCATGACCCATGTTTTAGTCTTAAGTGTAAACAATATTGCTTGACATCATAAGGCTAAACTCTCTGCCTTTGCCCAACAAAGTAGACTCACCTTTATTGCTCACTGAGAATAGTCTCCAGTTCACTCTGTCCTCTTGCTTTTAAACTTTTAGAATTGTAAAACCAGAGCAAGAAAATAGTTTTTCAAAGATTCATTACATGCAAAGTACAGGAGGTCAAGGACCAGCAAAAAGCAGGATAAATTTAATCTGGCTTAGTATAAGCCAAAACCATGGAACAATATCAGTTTTGTCAAAGAAACAGAAAAATCTGAATTCCATTCACCACAGTTTTACAAAGAAGTCTTGAGATGCTATTTATGCAAATGTATGTGTAAGTAGTTGCCTATTTCAGGCTTCAAAAATGTTCACATATGTAAATACTAGTCATTTAGATATTTAATGTCTTTAAAAATTAGAAATAATGCATATAATCTGGAAATGTCTTCAGAGGTGGAAACTGTAGGACCAACAGTTGTGAAACTTTTCATTCAAAATGAAATATTACTGGTTTAGTTTTATATACATTTAGGAATGTCTAATGGACAGTATGCACTGTTAGTATTGACATATCAAGCATGACACTGGCAGACTGTAAAGGATGAAATATTTAATTTCTGATTTGTTTTGGTTTTAATCTATTTTATATCTTTATTATATTTTATATTTTTATTTTATTTTATTTTATGTTATTTTATTTTATTTTATTTTATTTTATTTGTAAAGTCTGCTATTACAATGTACTGATTTTGGAAAGGTTTTCTCAACACTTCATAAGGCTGATGAAGCTTGACCCATTGCTCATTGTGATCAGTGTCCTCCCAGTGACCACAATAGACCACTACCAAGATTTGAAAACCCACTGGTATATGACTGGCAGTAGTAACTACAGCCATAATACATTTTGTTCACCAGAAAGCATTGTGCCAATATCCTCCCTATCCAGCAGGTAATTTGCCTTTTTAGTTATTTAAATTTCCTTTTTCTTTTTGCTGAAGGAGAAATTCATGTGTTAAAGAATGAATTAAAAAAAAATCAGTACAACTATGATAGTTTAACAATTGGTTTTTCAGAGTAAGATTACTATAGGAGTCCTGTTTTAGTGTGATGTCAACACATTAACAGAGCATCAGTTATAATAATTAATAACTCTGTCTCACTACATTTCCTTATCACAGCCCTTTTAAACTTACCCCCTCTATTCTGCTTTTAATAATGGATGAATTTACTTCATGTTATAATTTAGTGGTTGTATAAAAATAGAATCATAGAATCATAGACAATCTGGAGTTGGAAGGGACTCACAAGGATCACTGAGTACAGCTCCTGACTCCACACAGGGTAATCTAAAAGTTAAACCATATACATCTAAAAGCGTTGTCCACTTCTTGAACAGGCTTGGGGCCATGATCACTTCCCTGGGGAGCATGTTCCAGTTGCTTGACCACCCTCTCAGTGACTAACTTTTAAATCCTTAGTGTTGTTCATCCTAAATTTCTAAACAAAGTTGAATTTCAAATGTACAGCAACATCAAATTCAGGTATATTGCGATAAAGTTAAGTGTTTTTTTGATTCCTCAGTTCAGACTACATAAAGCAAACTGAAAAAATCCAGTATGAATACAATTGTATACAATGTAAGAGTTTTAAAATGAGAAACACCAGCATACAGGAAATTCTAGATATCAACACAGAATGTCCTTCCTTCTTGTTTTCTTCATGTCTACAATGTTCTAATTCAATAACAGTGTTGTTTTTCAAACCAAGTGTAATTTTTTCCTAGCCAAAACAAAAATATTTTCAAAACACTATAAATTATTTAGGCACTAAATTTTATGTTAGCACAACTAAATTTCTGTATATCTGGCCCAAGCCACGTTACAAATGAGCAGCCTGTGAAATACAAATGCTAATGTACTTCAATCTCTCCATAGAACATTATGCTGAAATATCACAAAACTGTATGACACAAATCTCTACCTTAGCTCTTACTGTTATAACTTAATGACCAATATTTCAGTGCCCAAGTTTATTTCCCCACTTCATTATCCAGGTTATATATCCTTTTTCACAAAATGATGTTTCATGAAGAATGAGGTTAACATGATTTATGTCTTAGTAAATTAGTATTTTTGTTACATATACTCATTAATATGAGTTGAATATTTTAAGCTAAAGTTTGGTAAATGTTCTTATATGGAGATCTCCTATTGTTTAGCACTGCATACTCTGCAAATCATTCTTCAGACTTGAAATCTTTATCCCTAAAAAGAACACACTGTGGGACTATAATAACATCAAAATGTCATCAATGATTATTACAGTCTAATACCACAATATGCTACTGGACTGGGCTCAAAGCACTTTGAGAAAATTCTCAGAAATTTCAACAATCTGAGATTGTTGATTATACAGCTACTGACAGTTTCCAGAGCAGATACCTCTCATTAGTTCCAGGGTTTTGGTGCATACTGACTTGTTGCTGGACTGACGTCCATTGCAGTCCAAATGAAGATGAGCAGAAAGAAAGATAAAGAAGCTATGCTAAGGCACATGGAGGACAAGGAGGTGATTTGAAACAGCCAGCATGGCTTCACCAAGGGCAAGTCTTGCCTGACTAACCCAATGGCCTTCTACGATGGAGTGACTACATCAGTGGACATGGGAAGGGCTACAGATGTCATCTATCTGGATGTCTGTAAGGCCTTTGACACGGGCCCCCACAACATCCTTCTCTCTCAACTGGAGAGGTATGGATTTGATGGGTGGACTCTCTGGTGGGTGAGGAATTGGTTAGATCGTCACATCCAGAAGGTAATGGCCAACGGCTCAATGTCCAGATGGAGACTGGCGATGAGTAGTGTCCCACAGGGGTCCGAATTGGGACCAGTACTGTTTAATATCTTCATCAATGACATAGACAGTAGGATCGAGTGCACCCTCAACAGGTTTGCAGATGACACCAAGCTGAGTGGTGCGGTCGACACACCAGAGGGACGGGATGCCATCCAGAGGGACCTGGACAAGCTTGAGAAGTGGGCCTGTGTGAACCTCATGAGGTTTAACAAGGCCAAGTGCAAGGTCCTGTGCCTCGGTCGGGGCAACCTCCGGTATCACTACAGGCTGGGGGATGAAGGGATTGAGAGCAGCCC
>NW_008824238.1:905569-921543 GCF_000699105.1 Pygoscelis adeliae | reverse complement strand
CCTGGAAACATTCAAGGTCAGGTTGGACGGGGCTCTGAGCAAGCTGATCTAGTTGAAGATGTCCCTGCTCATTGCAGGGGGGTTGGACTAGATGACCTTTAGAGGTCCCTTCTAACCTAAACTATTCTATGATTCTATAATACAACTGTGGTCTTATTAGAAATCCAAATTTGTCTTAAAATCCAGCATAATTAAGTTTGTTTTAAAATTGTCTTTCCTATATATGAGTCCCTTTGTGGATTTGAGCCTAAGGGCCTTCAACTAACTAGCAAGGTTGATTAGCTACAAATGAGAGAATACTTCACAAATCAAACATTAAATCCTTTATAATTGCTGTGAGATTTTGGACCAGCTATACAATTTATTATCAGGGAATGTACAGAAAATAATTTCCAGTTTATCTCTGTGAAAATTAAATTCTGAAGTAGTATTGTTAAGATTAAAAATACTGTATTCAAATGACTACTATTACCTATGTTCCTCATAGCTATTTAGTTTGTTAAATGTTTTGTGTTAACTGAGAAACAATTTGCCATGCACTGCTATTTTACTTTTAATATGATGAGCCTTACTGCCAAAATTCTACTTAGCTCCAACCTATCAGCCACTTTTGAGATTAATTGTACTCCATGTGGCACCATATAAGGTTAGGATGATTACTGTAGGACTTAAGCATAATATTCAGTCCCTTCAAGAAAGCACTTACTCAAGAAAGTAAAAAACCATGTACTTAAAATTCATTGATGAGCTAGGGTGCTTTTCACAACATGTTTTCCATAACCAATGGAAATACCAAAAGTATAAGTCTGAATTTCAGGAGCATTTCAGTCACAGCAGATTTGCCTATGTATCAACTGGTGGCACTGTAATGGGTAAGAAATCTGGTCTATGTTTCATTGACCCTGGAAACAGAAAAAAGGAAGGCACCAATGCAGTCTTCTGACATACAAGTGAACATTTTTTTCATTACTGTCAGAACGTCTGTAATCTGAACTCTGCCGCCCTACAGAAATGAGAACAGCTTCAGAAGCTCACTTCAGACACTACTTGTCAACATCACAAGATGGCACTGTAAATAATATTTGGAAATATAACTGTTTTAATTTGATGTTGCCGAGCTAGGCTTTCTATTCCTGTGCAGCTCAGATCTTCATCATCCCTCATAAATCACCTTTGCAGTCAAGCATGATTTTCAAGGAGACATTGACTGAGTGAATAATGCCTTCCAACACAAACATCAAAACAAACTATCCCTTCACAAAGTTCAACAGATATAGGACCTCAAAAGTCAGAAATGGGTGGTGAAAACTTTGGAGTCAAGCTCAACAACACAGTGTAAAAAAGCTGTCACATTATAGAAATCATAAAGAATTGGTATGTGCCTCAAAAAACCCCAACTGTCTAAGCTCTGTTACTGAAGAAAAATACCACCCCACCCCCAAAATCCCAGAACATAGCTGCTTATTGCAAAGCCTTTGCTCCTTGATTATTCAGCAGACTTTCTGGGTACTATTTTTTATACGTATGGGACACATCTGCTGGGCATAACTGACCCTCTCTTGCATGTGAAATAGAGCCAACAAAATATGTGGGAGCAGTGCAGGCTGGGCATCTTTCCCCTTAGAGCTGTGGCTGCCCTGAAAGAGGAAAAATGTTGAATGTCTTTCTCAGTTATGGAAGAAATAGTTGGAAAAAGCTGATGATTGAGAGAGATCTCAGAACACAGGGGAGATGCTAAAGCAAGTCTCCCACAAATTTGCATTTCCAGCGCCTGAGGTAAATAAGGACACAGTTGCTGCATAGGTATCATTTTTCAAGGGTAACCTTGTGTTCCTACTAATGTAGTCATTGTTTCAGCTTCTAAAGAGGCTTCTGAGCCACAACTTTCATGCTGCTTCTCTGTGGCATTTGCTGTTCTTTTCACAGCTGATATAGCATATGTGTAAGAGTTACCCCATTATTGCCATGTGAATGAGTGTTATTGCTGTAAGAATCTATGCAAAGCACAAATAGCCAGAAAAAGCAATGTACCTGCAAACTGACCTTATGTTACCACATAATAGGAATTTAATACATTGTTCCTTTCATCAGAATAGGATTTCATCAGAACTCTTGCTGTTTATCAGTTTGTTTAACATTAGTTTTATGTGTCACTTAAGTTAGAAGAACCATAGCATGGTGTGGTAAATTAACTTAAATTAAATTAAGGATAGGATCAGCTAGAGTATCAGCAGACAAAGATGTTGATTAGTATAATATTTAAAATCAGAAGTATTCAATCTTGTTGATGACGGTTTTTCAGATGAAATTTTATCTTCTAATATGTATGTGTACGCATTCACACACACATGCATCTGCATGAAAAAGTAGTAAATTTTCCATGAAATTATGTATTAAAGCTTTTGCATTTTTTCTTCTATTTGAAGAAAAGCATGAGGTTATTTCTTTTAAAGAAACTTGCAAGAATACTTCTCACTGATCTGGTAACTATCTTCTTAGATTTTTTTTTTTTTTTTTCAGCTGAACTCAACAATATTTCATGGATACACACCAAAAAGAACTCCAAAAAAATGTCAGCCGTAATACTAGATCACATGGTTTGGCCCATGTATTTCCTTCAAATTATGGTTTAGGTGCTGTTTCAGCAAGTTTCTCCTGACTTTGTCAAGACACTTTCAGCAAGTGAATGAAAGAGCTCAGGATAGCTTATGGCACCATCCATCACCTTTACTAGCCAAGTATCACTGGCAAAAGAATGTCACAGAAACTGATTTAATATCTGGCCAAACAAAATGAGGTAAACAACTGTCCTACACAGCAGAGAATCCACGCTATATAAAATATCCTGTTTTCCACTGCAGCTCCAGAGGCCGGCAACTAACATTGCTTGAAGTGGTATTCCTTATGTCTTGCCTAAAAAGTGAGTGTAATGCTGACACGTTCTATGAAGAAACAGCCAAATATTAAAAGGATAAAACAAAGATTACTTCATTAATAGCAAAAAAGTGAGGCTACCCATTATACCCCCACATATCTTGATGAATGGTTGGAGAATTAGGTTGACTGCTCCATACTGTAAATCTCTGGGGACCAGGATAAAAGCTCTACAGGGATAGATAGCTCCTAATGAGTTTCTGGGTAGGCTGCAGAGCTAGGGTTCTGTTTCAGTGTAGGATTAATGTTTGGGACAGATATGTATAATTCATTACTAGATCCTGCCAGATACACATAGCTAGGATACATATTCTATATATGGAAGTGTAGAGCTTTCAGCTGTTTATCGAGCTGATGTCTGGATCTCTGCTCTGATTGCAGTTAGGGTTGTGATAAGATTTAAGAAGGGTTATGATGCTTAGGATTAGGTTTTGGAACAAAGTAATAAAATACACACTTTTCTAGTTTAGCAGGATCCATTAATAACAGCAGCTGGGTATTGGTTGAATGGTTCCTAATTAGCTGGGGGCAGAAAGGGATGTCATTGTTATGGTTAAGAGCAGGGTTATGACTGGGGAGACAGTGCTGAAATGCATAATTTACTGATAGATTCTCCTTGATCCATGCTGTGAAAATAACAGTAGTGCAGTAGACTTGTGATTCAGTACCCAGAACCTGAAATGATCTTTCTTAACGAGTCTGTTAAGTAAAACTCTGTTTTTGAGTGTATCCCACATAGTCACAGGCAAGATTATTTTGGGAAAAAGGTACCTGAGGAAAGTCTTATGAATTCAGCAAATGTAAACAGATAAACCACAGGCAAAAATATATAGTTAAGCTAAAAATAACAAACAAACAAACAAATTTATTTTTAGTGTCCCTTGATAACACTTTGCAATGCAAGTGTGAGAATACACTTTGTGGAAGAGCTTTTGTGTCCATTTTCAGAATCATATATTTATTTGTAAACAAATTTGCATACCAGGTTTTGGCATTTAATTTTAATTGAACATATTGATTCAAAACCGTCTAAGTAGCTGTCCATGCACATGCAACATGTATCAACGTTCAAATGCAAAATCCTCAAAATGGTGGACCAATAAACATAGTTATACTCTGATTTCTTACTTCTGTTGACTTATAAAAATTAGCAAGTCATTTGTATTATCATATTATTAGCAATTGTAAAAAGTTGGATTTGATGATAGGTTATAATTTTATTCCCTGTTTCTATATTATTCTACATTATTATGAAATTCTACTTATATGTCTTTAATACCTTTTCAGAGAGGGTTGTAGAAAGAGCTGTCAAGAAATTGAAGCTGAAGCAGGCTTATGCCCCAACATGCCAATTTGTCAAATAGATTAGAGCAAAAGATGGTTATATTGTCCCACAACACTGGTCAAGGTTTCAAAAGTTTTCCTATTCTGTCTTGCAATGTCATCAAAGTCTTTAATAAATCATAGAAAAAATAGTGGCTGTAAAGACACTAACAATTAAGGTACTACTGGGGATTAAGAAAAACAGTCTTCAAAACCTATTTTCTTTTTTATCCCACAGGAATAATCACTGAAGTTTTGCCTGGTTTTCACCAAGGGTAACAGGGAGGACTCATTCACCCTACACATACTAGTGTCTACACTAGTATTGCAGGTGGGATAGGCTGAAGCAATAGAAGGAGTTTAAATCCATGGCAAACCCCAACTTTATCCACAGCTTGGTAATTCTCACTTGCCTCAGAACTGCTTTTAGCCAGTTACTACATCTGCCCCTGACAGCTCTCCTTCTACTCCTGGCTGCCTTCTAAGATCTAGGAGAAAGCCTTCCAACGTCTTGAACCCCAAAACTATCCTTCATGTGAACAACACTCCATTCATCCCCACCAAACCTACAAATATTAATAAGATTCACCCCTGTGGGATCCAGGCACTTCAGTTTCACAGCAGTGATCCACAAGGCTACTTCATCTCAGAAAGGTGGACTGACGGGATGTGCTGAAAAAGCTGTTTGGAGTCTCTGGAAAGGACCGTGATTCTTATTCTGAGGAATTTGGATTGAAAGGGTTGAAAGGAGTGATGATTCTGCAGTTGACTTTTGTGGGAGTAGTAGACATGGACTCAATGAAAAATCCTAGACATGGACAGAAGTATCGGGATGAGGTTGGAAGGATGAACCTAAAAGACAGGCTGGAGAGAGCCCCACCCAAAAGCCACGGTGTGTGATCTGAGTGGGCCCTCCTAGGCAAAGGCCAAGTTGAATATATTTCAGGAGGACTTTGCTAGAGATTTTTGTGCAAAAAAGGACAGGTTAGATTACTATGTTTGGTGGGAAAAAAATGAAAGTATGGGACCTGGGGCTCATAGGTTTTAAAGAAAGTATTCACTGAGGAGTCAAGGCAAGGAATGACACTGGAAAAGGAAAAAAAGGTCTCGTTTTAACAGGTAACAATTCACTATTGAATCTATTGATACTATTACGTATCTAGTCTGCAGTGCTGCAGAAGACAGCAAATGGTGGTCAGTGAAGCTCTCGTGTCAGAACAGACAGAAGAAAGCTGTTGCCCCTTTGTACAAGAGTAAGTTAATAGTTGTTAACTCCAGTCACATCACCTGTTTTTATTGTTATAGTTGTTTTTTATTGTTACTTTATGGTATCAAGAGTGAACAGTGAATACTAAGAAGAGAGAGGGAGCAGGGGTGCATCTGACTGCAAAACTTACATAACCAAAGGCTTTTGATTTTAGTACTTTGGAGTCTTTTTGCCCGGAACAGGAGATAAACAATTATTTCTTCAGTTATATTCTTTAAGTTCTTGTTGAAGATAACAAACACCCCCTCAAAAAAACAAACAAAGAAGAAAAACCAAAGCAATTTCCAAGAAAAAGAATCAATTTGGAGGTAAAAATTTGTGAAGAGGTGTTGACCTATGTGTTCTCAAATCACTAGACTCTTAGCTAATTAGGACTGGAATCTTTCTTGAACACACAAACATAAGATTATTCATTCAACCAATACTGTCAGGGAAGAAAGGAGGTGGGAG
Organism: Pygoscelis adeliae; assembly: GCF_000699105.1. NCBI lineage: Eukaryota > Metazoa > Chordata > Aves > Sphenisciformes > Spheniscidae > Pygoscelis > Pygoscelis adeliae. The sequence continues at coordinate 915,569 of NW_008824238.1, read as the reverse complement.
GGAGCATTCTGACACTGAAAATTCAACATTTTAGTTATTACAACATGATTTTGAGATATCAAATGACCACACTGAAGTGTCAGATTTAGATGATGTGTGGAGCACGAGCTTAAACTGAAATCTCCCATATTCCAGGAGAATCTGGGAATACTGAACTTTCAGCTGTTGGGTGCAGTTTCTTCTGGCTATTTTGAGAGGTTTCACATTCCAATGAAGACTAATGCTGAATCCCAAAACTTTGATATTTTTTACAAAATAGACTTCCTGTTTCCAGTCAGCCTTTGCATTATGAAATTTCAGAAAGCAAACAAGAGCACACCATTGGCAAACATGTCTTTAAGCAGTCGAAAATATCCTTTCTGAGAATGTCAGCTAAAATCTGATCCCACTTTTGAGGAAAACGTCTGTGTTAGTCTGCATTCATAAACAGGCTGTAGTATCAGGAGGTAGTACAGCCCAGGCAGTCAAACCCTGATGCTTTGAAGTCAAACTCATAGACTGCTGCACATCAAAACCATACCCTCATGATAAGTGCACTTACTAAACAAGTACGTTAATACAACACAGACTGTTTTGTCCAAATATTCAAATGCCAGTTTTGCAGGAAGGAAGAGCAATAATATTTCTAAGTATTAAAGGAAAAGAAGTTATGGGCTTAGAAAATGAGAAGGTACCATTCACCCTAGACTCTGTTGCTTGCCCAGTTAATTCAATTAAGGGAACTAATGTTAATTGGCAATTGTACTACAGTTATACTTTAAAATGCATATGAGAAATACACATTTACTCAAAATAACTTCCTTAGTTAACTCTAGAGAACCTAGCAAGGGAGTTTACCTTTAAAAGTGACTTCTCAATTAGGGACATATAGAAAATCTATTATTTTTGCATTTTTGTTTATAGACATACATGCACATATGTCAGTCATACATATATATGTATGACATATATACATACATACACTTACAAACATATATGTGTGCCTATGTACATATATGCTTTTCATGATACACAGAGGAGCCTTGGTGAAGCTACAGTTTAGGTTGATTTGATATTCTATGCTAGTCTGTGAGGCTGAATAAGTCATTTGGAACATAATACAGATGTTACTCACTGGGCTATCAAGCTTAACCTTTTTCTGTCTTAGGCAGCCATACCATGGAGCTACATCTAAATATATTAAACTCCATTTTATAATCATTTAGATTTCTTGCCTTGCTAATGAAAGCCCACTTGAGAACCTTTCTCTTCTGATGGTCAAACCTCTCCTAATATCCAGCTTAACCTTCACTATGGACAGTTAAATTAAAGTGCACATACTTAAATTTAACTAAAAAAACTTGACCTTTGCAGATACCAATGCAAACTCCTCGGGAAGTAGCTGGCTCCTGGGCTGGTAAGCAGGAGCTTACCAGCTTACCAGCTTACCCTGGTAACAACTCCACACTTACCCTCCCCACAGAGGTAAGGAGTTGGCTGTGAGTTAGTATATCTGACAAGGAGCTGGGTAAATTAGTTCCATATTGCTGTGCTTACAGAGTTATATGTCTTCAAGCTATCTGGGGTACCTCTACATTGTCCTGAAGCTGTTTAAGCCTATTATCAAAGCCCTGAATATTTTTCATAAAGTTGCTTGTGTTAAGTATATCTTTTTCATAGACAGCCATATTTTCTGTCTAAATAACATTTGCTCTATCAAAAAAAAAAAAAAAAAGAGCAAATGAAAGAAATGTGGTGAAAGATATGCAAAAATGGAAGAAAAAATATTTAAAAGATATCATTGAAGCAGTTCAGGCAATATGTGCCTGCTGGAGTTTGAAACATGAAATTCAAAAATGTATCTATGTAATTGTAACAAAACAAAGCAATATAACAAGTTTTCTATTTATTTTGATGATGCAAACCCACTAGCAGAAACAGAAAACTGGATAAAAAACAAGGAAATCGCTACATATGTTACTTTATTTCTTGCAGCTTTGAATTTTTATTGCATTGATGGACTAGTTAATGGATTCTGTAATATTGGTCTAGATTCAGAATTGTCTGTATTTGGTTGTTAATGATTAAATTATGAATTATTCATAAAACATGAAAATTAATCAACTAACTCTGATTTTAAAGGCCCTGCTGAGGGAAAACAAATTCTTCACATGGCTGAGTTCTGTTAAGTCTCTGACTTTTTATGTATAACCTGGTCCTAGAATTCTATGTACGATACAGGATAAATAAAGTCCTGTTTAAGAAGAAATGTTCCCTTGACTAGGCAGAGTATAAATGCACGTTGAATTATGTATGAATATTAAATATATGGAAAGAAAACACTTTTTTGCCATTTTGATCTAGTTTTGAATGACAATAAATTCTAAATGGTATCAATTGATAACTGCTAGAAAGACAACATTAAAAATGAAAGTAATGTTATTAATGCATTTCCTATAAAGCTACCTTACAGTGTTAGTTAAATATTTTTTCAATGGTTATGGCCTAAATTCAAAGATTTACCCATCTGGTTTTAATGATGCACAAATTTCTTTCAATTAAAAAATATAATTGTCTGACTGTGAAGGGACTAACATTTATTGCAGCAGGGACATTGGATCTACATTCACTGGGAATATTTCTTAGATTTGCTCTACAGACTAATGTTCTAATCTTGCCACCCTACTTTTGTACTGTCTCTTTTGGACATAAATTCACAGAAGCACTAAATATGTATCATAGACCTGACATACATTTAAAAGCAAATTTATATATGAGTTAAGAAGAAAAAGGATAGATTTTTAGGTTTTGTTGTCAGTTTTATCCATAGCCATACTTCCTTGTTTGCAGTCTTCTCAGATCTCTCTAATGAATACACAATACAGCCAGGTCACTAAAATGTCATCTCCCAGACCACCTACTGATCTGAATGGAAGGAAATGGTGTGGATCATAAAGTGGTGCTATAAAGTATCAGCCATGGAGATATGATGTAACAGAGACCATAATCCATGCTCTGCTCTAATTTAAGTTGTTTAAATCAGTGCAGCTGAAATTTGAATAGTGTCACATTTCAAAAGACTGTTCAGCCACAATACCAGAAGTAAATTTTCATTTTTAAGGTCATCTTCCTTTGGGTTTATTCACATATATTTTCTGAGATACAACTTTCATACTGTTTTACTTAACACTGTTTTTTTGGGATAGAAATCAAGAAATATTCAGATATGTAGACTTTCTTACAGTTCCTTAATATATTCAAACAGATTTACATATCAGAGTAACTATTGACTAACATCGCTGCATATATATTATTATAGTCTAAGGATAAATGAGGCTAAAACCAGACAGATGAATACAGAGCCTATCACTAATGGAATGCATAGAAACTAACTTTCACAGTAGTTGTGAAGCTTGTCCTTTTATTTTTATTTATGAATTTACCTAAAGATTAAAATAAATCTATCTAAATAAGAACTTATTTTCAATATTCTAAACAATTTCTCAGTAGAAAAGGAAAATATTTTTAAAGGTTTTAAAATAGCAAGCAGATATTTCTTGATTTAAATTGCTTCCATTTAAAACTCTAAACAACTTTACTTTTTTTTCTATGTTAATTCCAATTATAACAAAGTGCTTCTCCTAATATTCATCATAATCACAGATCACACTATTTCAATACATTCCACTTTTAAAGATGACTCTAGTTTCCATCATTGTAGCTTTTTCTATATTGTAACTTTTAAACTACAATTAAGTTTAACTCATACATCTTCTGTCACAGTCTTCTTCAACATTATGTTGATTGTGCTATTGTGTTACATAGATAAAAGAATTTTTCTATATTTTCATCTGTCATTGTAAAGATATGTGGACATCTGTTCAGGCCTCAGAGAACATTATAAATTTGTTGCATCTCCTATGATACCTTAATTAATATACAAACTTGATTTATTATCCGGAAAATTTATTGTCCAAATTTTGTCCTGGCTTTGAGAGCAAAAAGCCACCCTAAGTTGATTCTCATGTGAAAACCAGATGAAGGAAATATATTTCTAATAAGACATCATTCAGCAGTGAATGTAATAGGGTTTGGCATCTTGTTTTCCTTTTCTGGTAATTCTGTTCATTAATTCATTTTTGTATTCAAACAAGCTACTCACTGAAATCACCAAACACTTATGACCAGCAGAGATTTCAGTGGCACAGAACTGCTAAGATTTTCTGAAGTTTCCTCGTACAGGGCTGTAACAAGGCATTTAACTGCTCAAAACAATCTCCTATTTCTTTTCAGTTCCTTGTAGCTATGACCAGAGAGATTTCTTCTCACTTACCCACTGGCACAAATTTGAAGGCAGTGGCAATAGCAGTGAGATCAGTCTGGCTACACTGGCAACCTTTGTTCTTGCACAGGGTTGTCCATGCTCAACCAGCATTGGGCTTCCTCCAGGACAATGGCCTGCCTTAAGACATGTGGAATGAGAACACAGCGGGACGGAGAAAACAGAAAGCTTATGACACAAGAGGAAATTAAAGAGATTGTCCTGCCTAGACACGGGAAATAAAAAGGTTAATAATGGGTACTATTATTGTCATCACACACAGGGCAGGCATGACAGACAGTGAAGAGCTATTGCAACTTAAAGCCAATATGAGGTATAAACTGGTCATGAATGAGTTCAGAGGTTGAAAAAAAAAATTTGCTGTAACACTCTTAAATCTTACTCTCTTACTGCCAGATTTTACTACCAATAAAATTTTGAGTGCAACATCCCAAGGAGATTACCAAGGAAAAAAGTCCTGAATATTTCCTTTAGGTTGGAGATAATTTTCCAAGTGGAATTTGTATGTTATGGTGCTTGAGGTAGGAAGAGACTGAACTGACACTAGATGTCTTCTCTGCTTCTGTATTCCAAAATAATCTGATTTGAACTATCCAGATGCTATGGGATGAATAGAGATTATTCTGTCATTTAGCAGAGGCCTTTAAAAGAAAGGTAGTGTGATTTGACTGACTGGCACCCAGTAGGGTTGGCACCAGGAAGACCTCAGTGCCATGATGAAGTTTACAATGATCACAGAGCTGCAGAATTGAAAAGGGCTTCAAGTAGCCATGGAAAACAGATTGTTTCCTTCTTTGTTTTTGCAGAAGTCTTTCATACACTTGAAGTCTGATATAATTTCATTTTTCCTTCATTCTTGAGGCTAAACAACACTTTAAGCTTTCCTAGATAATTTTTCACTATGGTCCTCTTGACTCATTCAGTTGGTCTACATCTTATTTGAAATATAAATGCCAAATGAAAACATATTTTTTCATTTGGAGTCTTAGCAGTGCTTTGGAAGGGGGGCTTCACAGCTTTTGACATTAGTGAAATTATAACCCTGTATGAGAATGAATAGTTTACTTTTCATTTTCCTCTGACATCTATTGTTTAATTCATTTACTTGGACAGTAGACTTTTTGAAAAAGGGACTCTTACCTGTTTGTACAATGCCTAGCACAAACCGCTCCTATATCCAATTTTAGGCTCTAAGCCAACTGTAATACATGTAAAAAGTTTGTGAATGACTGTAATTTCTACTACTGCTAATGGGCAGCATGCTTCAAAGTTATTTAGAAATTAAAAACTTTACCATCTAACTCCCTCCCCTCAAATTCACTGAAAATTGCTGAGGTGTCAGCTCTCCAGTAACACCTGCCATGATTTCAAAGATAGGCACAGAGTGCAGACAGAAATTATTCCAGCACACTAGATAAAGACTTCTGCATACCTGATGTCATGCTCATTGAGCTAATCTAGGTTTCACAAGTTTCTATGACTTGGTTTATCAGTTTACTTTGTCTCATCTTAGAGACCCTATTGTCCATGAAACAAATACATATGTAGGGGAAAATCCCTTAAATAAGAACAAGTCTACAATATCAGTTTCCCCTATATTTTGAGATCACCGTGTCATCTGAAATAAATGGGGGGGGGGGGCGGGGGGGGAGGCCATCAGTAACTAAAAATTGCAAAGGGGCCATGTTTGCCATTTCCTGTGAGCAAGTGCTATGTGCTTTTTATTTTCAAAAGAAAGAATATTTTACTTAGCAAAAGCCTCCAGATATTAATAATGGAGGAAAAATAAGCACCTTAGCTGGAGGAAAATGGCTTTAAAGTTGTCACTACTTCTTTAATTCATATGGTTGTAGGTTCTTCATATTAATGTGAGTAAAGGACCTATTGCAACCTTTACCTTCTAATTTCCTATTTTTATAGGTTTGTGTCACAACATTACTGTTATTTAAAACCAGAAGGGTGCATTTAATTGCTTAGTAATTACTCAGTTGCAGAGCATTTGTAGAGATTAATGACAGACTGACAGAGGTTGATTATCCTTGATATAGCCAAGGCTATACTGTACAGAATCAAAGTGGAATGTGGAGTTATAGGAGATCTATTCAGTTTCCTCTATTCCCAAACATGGTCACTACAGTTATATACATATGTGTTTGTGTGTGTATACATATGTGTACATATATATATGCATAAAACTTTTTTTTTTTTACTAGTCTATTTTGTGACCAGTAGCACTGCAGTGTTCCCAAAAGTGATGGCAGAGTGTAGATTTGTTTGTTACCTGTGCCCTGTACCAGTAACATCTCTTTATTCTCACTAGGAAGAGGTCTATATGAAAAAACAGCTTGTATTCTTTAGTGCTGTCTCTTGCTACAGTTAGTGAAGTAGCGTCAGCATTGTGCAAGGAAGGAATATTTTAAAAAAAATACATTAGTGGATGTGACTGGAAGTGATTATAAAGCAAAGTTCATCATAGACAATGACACTCACACATGGTAAAAGTGGCGGAATGGAATGAAGTTCCACATCTCTGCAGTATTCACTCTCATCTGAGCACCCCGATTTGCACCAAGCCTGCCCTCAAGTCACAGGTTTCTCTTTTTCACTCGATCATATAAATCAAGATCACAGAAGTTCAGGACCTTAATACTGTAGTAAGCTATTTCTTAATGATTTCAAACAGTAACATCCTGTCTATTCCATGCCTCTATTGGGCATTGAAATTTTTTTTCAATGGCCCAGAGGAAGATTTAGAGTTGTAAAGCTAAGGTTTGACAAAACAGAGATGGATGTAGTTACAAGGTTTCTTAATTATAAAGATAGTAAAGACAGTCATTTGTTCTGAATAGTGAGTCAATCATACTGATTCTTTTTATTATATACATAATGTTTATGTGTCTGTGCATATACAGACACAACATATACATGGTATGTATTGTACTGATATATATACACACGGTATATATTACACTATATGCTATGTATTATACTACAATTGTGCTATTAATTATTAGATAAATAAAATTGCAAAAAGCAGTCAATTTATAGTCTAAACTTTTTGGTTTAGACTCGGATCTATTGTAGTCATGAAATGTCCCTAACAGAGAGTTATTTTTAAGTTTTTCAGACTGTTCACTCTGAATTACTTCACTTTTCGAACTGTGTTTAAACAATTTAAATATAATACAGACTTCATGAGGACCTTTGGGCAGAAAATAATGTCATCAGCCATCCACTTTAGCAGCTTGAATGAGGTATTGTACAGCCTTCAAGGCAAGGCACCTGCAGTTCCCTGCTCCCTTTATCTCTGTGCTTAAACTTTCTGGATTAAAGGGTATTGTCCTAACTTGTTTCATTTGCAAACAGGTTTTAAAGCTCCTAGTGCAAAGTTTATTACTGAAATATGGAGTCTAACCTTCTCCCACTGATAGAGCTTAAAACAGATATGCTAACAGTGAACATAATTACAACGAGGGTTTGAAGGAAAAAGATGTCTCAGTTCAGACCTGGTATAGATTAACTCTCACAAAGGCGTATTTCTGTTAACTTTCACATAGACATTCCAGATTAACAGATATGGAAGTGAAGCAGCAGATAAGAATTATCTCCCATCACATTCAAAGGCAACCGTGCTGTCTTTGGTTAAAATGATGTAATGAAGGAGTCTAACTGGGCCTCTCCTTTCCCATTCTCCTTTCAAACCTGTGTTGGGTTAATATAAGAATAATAGTAGCTTATTATTCTTTCACATACCACAGTTTATGCCCCCAGTACTGCTTTTATCTGAACATACCTAAACATTTTGACTGAGAGGTTTAAACAGTGCTTGGAGTGTTATGAGCTGTTTGTATTAGCAAAGAACAGATGAAAGAGGATTCTATTGCTCTAGGTGAAATCTTGTTCGTTTATAAAGAACTTGTGTTATCCACCTGGATGGATAACAGTTTACTTTGTCCCATCAGGACATCAGGAGGCCACTGTGATAGCAACCAACGTGCATGGCCAACTATGGCTCTGTTTGGTGGGGGGGACCTCTGGCCTGAAAGAGGCCCTAACTATGAAGAGCAGGGGTCCAGGGGGCAAGGGCACCCCTCATTGCTTCCCCCTGCCCCCCAGAGCTTTCTCTTCAGAGCTGTTCCTCCAGCCTGGTCCCAGCCCAATGGTGGGGCCTCACCCCACAGTGGTGCAGGGTGTGGTATGTCCTTCTGTCCACCTGAGGGAGGTTTCTCCAGCTTGTGGTCACCCCACTGAAGGGCTGCCCTCCTTCCCCTCAGTATCAGCTGCCCTCCTGCCCTCTCTGAGCTGGAGTGAGCCCCAGCTTGGCAGAGGGGCATGTTTTACAAGGCACGAGTCCTGTCCACAAAGCCATGGCAATGTGACAGCATTCAGGATTTAGCCCAACACCTCTGCTTGCAGTTCTCGGGCTCATGACCAGACTGTGTTTGGTTGATTGCCTGATTACCTACTCAAGGAAAGACTGGGAAGAGGGGAGCAACATTTATCTTGATTTTAAAAGGACTTCTACTTCCACCAGATGCAACAGGAATGTAGTCATCTTCCAATGTCACATTTCATTCATATAGAAAAAGGATGCTAGCTTCTTTGTTCTTTTCACAATGACTTAAGCTCTCAGTTTTCTCAGATAAAAGACAGGCTTTAAACAAAAGCAGTGGCATGCACATGATATTGCCCCAACCATGCAGTTGATGTGTTGAACATGAGCAATGGATGCACATACAGTAACCTCTCTGGAAGTGTGGGCCCCAGCACCATTGTAGTAGCGGCGCATGTAGAAGAAGTAGCAGCATGTTTTCCTGGAGAACGCACAGATGAAAAATGCTGTTCTCTGTCTTCAGCAGTTCTTAAATACAGCTCCAAAGTGCTGTCTCATACCTCAGTCCAGGAAAAACTGGATTGTCCCACTTCTGGATTAACATTCAGCAAATGGATGCTTTATTCTGACAGAAAATATAGTAAACTAATCTTTCAGTATAACTGCAATTAAACAGACCAGCTTACAGAAAATGGGCTGTGTGAGTGATCAAACAGAATATATGGATGCTTTGCTGAATCATGTCTTAGGATTTTAGTCTTAAATGTTCTGTTAGTGTTTCACATTAGAATCATAGAATCATTAAGGTTGGAAAAGACCTCTAAGATCATCGAGTCTGACCGTCGACCCAACAACACCATGCCCACTAAACCATGTCCCTAAGCGCCTCATCTACACGTCTTTTAAATACCTCCAGGGATGGGGACTCAACCACTTCCCTGGGCAGCCTCTTCCAATGCTTGACAACCCTTTCAGTAAAGACATTTTTCCTCACATCCAATCTAAACCTCCCCTGGTGCAACTTGAGGCCCTTTCCTCTCGTCCTATCACTTGTTACCTGGAAAAAGAGACCGACACCCACCTTGCTACAGCCTCCTTTCAGGTAGTTGTAGAGAGCAATGAGGTCTCCCCTCAGTCTCCTCTTCTCCAGACTAAACAGTCCCAGTTCCCTCAGCCGCTCCTCATAAGGCTTGTTCTCCAGACCCTTCACCAGCTTTGTTGCCCTTCTCTGGACACACTCTAACACCTCAACGTCCTTCTTGTAGTGAGGGGCCCAAAACTGAACACAGTAGTTGAGGTGCGGCCTCACCAGGGCCGAGTACAGGGGCACCATCACTTCCCTGCTC
>NW_008824238.1:881262-902769 GCF_000699105.1 Pygoscelis adeliae | reverse complement strand
GCAGAGGCAGTCATAATGCGTGGGGCTGACTGCCTCACCCTAGGCAACCTCCTGGATGGACCTTCATCTACATCCTCGTTTGCCTGGCCCTCAAGTTCCAGGGCCCCATACCTGTTGTGTAAAGGTAACTGGGAAGGTGAGGGAGGCTGGGCGGGGGTTCACCTGGCACCCCGAGCAGGGATCTGTTTTCATTCCCCCCCGTCGCTTAGGTCCCCTCTTTCTACCTGGCGGCAAGAGGGCAGGGGATCCTCTGCTTCTCGTGGAGCCTCCATCTGCTGCCTTTGCCTCAGGGATGGTAGGGTGTGGCTCCACCAATCTATCTCCCTCTCACACTCCCAGATACTCCTTAGCCTCTCCACTTCCTCCTTCAGCTCCGCCACCAGGCTGAGCAGATCATCCACCTGGTCACACCGCACACAGGTGTTGTCTCTGCTACCCACTCCCTGCAGCTGGAGACCTGGACAGCTGCGTGCTTGGGTGAGGGCTCCGTCTGAGTCGCCACATTCTTTCTGGTGACATTAAAACAATATTCCCATCTCTTCCACTCCTGTACAGGAGATGTATTCTGATAAAGGTATCTCACTATGCTTCCAGCAGCTGACAAAATGGTTATGAACGGATGTTAACACAACAGGTTAGACTGATAATTCTTTAAAAGGAATACGTTCAGGAATCACTGACCTTCTGAAATTAGTAGTCATCTTCTATTATATGCCATATATTGTGGCTTCAATGTATTTATATGTTCATCTAGGCTTAGTTTATCACATCTCCTTCTGTTATATTCTGAAATGCAGCTGCTATATTTTTTAGGGTTTTTTTTCAGTGAGTTCCCTAATCTACTTGCGAATTGTCATTGCTTCAGTATGTCATGTATTGTTGATTTTTCTGTCTGCTATTTTGCATACAATTCATCTTACCGTAGCTCCATTCATGATCTATGAGGCAAATGATTTCACCTGTCAGCTTGCAGTGCCTCACAGATCTGCTGAAAATGAACACATGGGAAGCTGAGCTCAAGGAGCACTCTGTGATTTGCTTGTTTCTGATCTGAATCTAAGCTATGCACCATTCTTCTCAATTTATATTTAATGCTGCTGTTTCATCGTCTGGCCCAATAAAACACAATGCCTGTATGAAGCGCTAGCTTGCTGCTGTGTGGCATGCAGTGCTGAAAATAAGAGAAAAACTGATTTCTTTCCTATTTATAAAGCTTATAGGAGTGATGCTGTGCTAAATATAGCTGAAACACAGTTTTAATATGATCACCCTGTTGTTAGAGGCTACATCTGAGAGGTGTCTGTGTTTAGTTAGAGAACATATGGGCTGATATGTCAGATGTTACCAGTGACATGACTGTGTGTGTTTTTATATATAGAACTAGGTGAAAATGTTTCTTTCTATCCCACAAAATATTTTGAAATTATTTCCTGGGTTAGCCTGGAACTATTCTCTGAGGAAAGAGAGACTTCTCTCAGAATAGCCAAAAGCATGGTTTATGGGGCATTAATTTGGGATGTGAAAGATGTGTATTCAAATCTCTTCCTTGCCATTGGAATAACCCATCGACCAAGCTTTTCTGTGGTAGGTAGATATTCACAGAAAAATTCCCTTAATCTTCACCCAGAGCTATTCTATTTCATAAAAATAATTGAGTGTTCATTGAAGCAAGGGTACAAACTTTGTTTTCCCAAATGCCCTCAAGTCTGTCTTACATCTCCCTCCAGCTTCTGGACTGCAGAGCTTCCTTGTCTCTCTTGTCTGATGAATGTTTTACTGATGGTACAAAAGCCAACAGAGTATTATTTTGGGCTGCTTACTACATACCAGGCACCCTGGTTCAAGTACCTACTGTGAAACCCACTGGCTGTCCTGACCACAAGCCACTGATTTTTTTTGGTTTGTTTATTTTTCCCATTTCAGTTTTGAAAAGTAAATTTGTTGAGGAGCCAAGAAAAATGCCAAATAGAAGTTTATCTAAAGCAAGAGTGGCTTTTATGACTAGGTAAAGCAATAAAAACTGCATGACAGAAATGTTGATTAACCACAGTTATAATTTAAATACAGTCAGGGAAACTTTTGCGTTTTTACATAATTTAAGCAATGTATATGTGCAGTATATGTCATTCCAGTGTGGCATAGATTTGACTGAGACATTAAGCCATAATTCTGATACCATCTAGTGCCTGGTGTTTAAAGAGATGATGAGCCGCTGATAAGAAAGTCCCTATCAGATAGGACCAGCTATATACATATATCTGTGTTTATGGCACTTCACTGCTTTCTTCAGGGAGACAAATCTTGTCCCCAAAATACAAAGAGATATCAATGCTTTGAGTGGTAAAAAAACACAAATACCTTTCCCATAACTGTACTGTGAGTGATGTTTATTACACCTGCCTATTGCCAAGCAAAATACAGAAGTCATCATTTTCTTGAGTGCTTTTGCAATATTACTTTAATATTTAAGCATTAATGGTATAATAATCAAGTGAAATTATTTTCTTAGTACATGACACTAAAGTGTAGTAATAGATTTAGTAATGATGAAATAAGAATATTCTTCACAAATCTTTTTTCCCCTAATTTGCCTTTTTGTGTGGTCATGCTATCAGTCACCCGCAATAAGTTCTCACCAGTCTTAACCAACTACCAAAAAAAAAATGATCTCAAAGGTAAGTCCTTCCTTGTTCCCTTGCTTCACCCCCCTAAATACATTGTTGAAGAGAGATACTCAATTCCCTGTTCTTGGAAACAAAAATTGTGAGAACTCTGTGATTATCCATTTCTTCTAGTAGCATTGAGTTAGCCAGTCACCTGGGCAGATACATACAGCAGCAAAAATTAGCATGAACCAACAAAGTGTTCTGTCTCTTAGTAAGGATGTCACACTCAGTATGGTGGGGTGAATTTGAGGGAGTTTAGAGGTAGGAAACCACAGATCTCTAGGACACCAGGGTTCACTATTTTGGCTACTTATGGAACAGTAACATTTAGGCAAGATGTTTTGCTGAAGCTAAAACACTTTTCAGAAACATTCCAGAGGCATTTATTTTGACAAAATTTTCAATGTAAAGGTTTTGATCGAAAATGAACACTCAGGAGAGAAAGGCTTGCATCAAAAAGTTGACCTTTTCAACATGAAGCAGATATTTTGACACACTTTCATTTTGCAGTAGCATTTAAAAGGCTTTGTTTCATGCCACAGCAGAATAAAACAAATCTGTAACTTGAAAACTGTCAGGAAACTAAATCATTATTTTCTAGCAAACTCTACTTATTGCCTTTAACTAGAATAACTTAACTCAGTGCTGGCTTCACCAGGCAATAATTTACTATCATTCAAAATGCATTGTCATTAATCCCTTATTATCATACCACCTTTTCACTACATGGTCTTAGCTTGCTGGTATGTTTTGTGTTTCTTTCCATGAAAAGATAGCTCTTTGCATGGAAGAGAGCTCTTCATTATATCAATGAAACAAAAAGCAACATTTCCCTGGTTTTGAAATCTGTCCTTTCAAGGTCATTAACGTCATGTCTTAGTTGCAACAAGAAACTCATTTGCCTGACTGCACATAGTGACAATTACAATAGGAATTGTCAGAGAAATAAAATAATTGGTCCTAGCTTGACTAAAAGAATATTCAATGATATTTAAGTGTAATAACACACAATTTGAATAATAATATAATATTTTTGTATACAATTTGTAATTCCATTATGAATATCAAGCATTTCTTAGAATCTATTTCACTCCATAATTAAGCTTTATTTGTTATTTTAAAAAAGCAACATCTGTTGTTTAGGTTGATATAACATTGAGAATACGTAAGCAGGCATATATTTCAGAACATTGACTGACAAATCAACTATGCAAGTGGACAGATATATAACCTAAATAATCATTGTTCAAATCCAAAAATATTTGTAGGAAAAAAGGGTTTGATTATTCTTTTGTAGTTCTACAGTAGTAGCTGAAATCCATTTACTGAAATGGATAGTACTAAGCCTTTAAAAAATGCATTGGGGTAGTCCCAGCTGAATGTAGCATCTAGTCATTGTTGATTCTATGCAGGGATTCTCAGAATGCATGGGAGCTCTCCACTGAAAAGCTCAGAGTTTGAAAATCTTAGCTGGAGCATGCAGGTGCACAATTAGTGCTAATAAAATGAAAAAGACATTTCAAATGGTTTCTATAGGATATGTAAAACTGCATTTGAATAAAAAGGAAATCTCATACAATCATGTTTCCATACATGTGCTTCTCATACAGAATTTTTTTCCTTCTTTTTGTCATAATTTCATATACCTTATTATAAAGTTTCTATGTAGTTATTACAAAAAATGTGAAGCATGAACCTTGATTTGGAGTTGCAATATAGGAACGCGTGGTTCAATTAAGTGAAACCTTAAATAGTGGTATTAAAGTATTTTATTATTATCCTTAATGGATTAATTTATTATTTTTTCATCAGTGAGGGTATTGAGAGTCTTCAATTCCTATTGTGGACCCAGTTTCGTAGATGCCGTTGAAAAAAAAAAGAACAGCTATGAAATTGACGTGATAGTTCTGGAAAATGAAGTCTAGAAAGCGGGCATAAGCTATGCAATAAACACTTCCTTTTGCTGATATCTCCACGTGCTTGGTATTTAATCTGACTAAAAGGAATCACTCATACAAACTTTATATAGACGTTGGGTCTATATGAAATGTTTCCATGTCTTTCTGTATATAAAATTTAGGCCACCAAACCATTATTGTCAAGATGCATCAAAGAGATCATGGGTGCAGAGAGACTTCAACCACATGTATGTGAGGAGGATATCCTCAGGTATGAAGATCTGGGCAGTGCAAAGACCAAGAGCAGGTGCCATGAATCTGCTAAAACCCAACAGTAGCAGCCACCTTTGCAGGCCCTCCGCTCTGCAGGTGCTATGGAAGCAGTACAGTTATACTGCTTCTAGAATCTGTCCGGTAAATTTGGGGCTTTCTGGTGCAATGTAGACCAGTTCAAAGCCTTTCATTTTCATAGGTGGTTTTCTTTGCTTGCTTCAAGTGCCTGTTTGGAGGGAACTATGCCATCAGGCAGGAACTGCCTAAACTTTCTTTGGCTGCATAAGTTAAATATTTCTCAGCCTTTATTGCTTGCAAGACCATATGCGTAAATAAACAGCAGTGTTTTGAAGGCAGGACTTCTTATGCTGCTTCAGTAGCTCAGCGGTAGGACTACAGAGCATGATTGTGGGGGACATGGATTCAGTTTGCTCCTCTGAGGCAAAACCATATGTCCCCCTTTACAGCATACATCATTTAATCAACATATGACAGGGGATGCCAAAGTAGGCATTACTTGTTGCCTTCTACTGAAGTTTTTACCTATTATGTGCCATAACTAAATGTTCACCATGTGTAGAGAAGGGCACTTAGATTGTATTCCCCTGCACACCCCACTTAGTGCTTACTGTATTAACAAATGAGAGAGGGACAATACTAGATATCAGCACCGAACACTTAATTACACTTTGCAAAATATTCCATGGAGTAAAGATGACTTGTCTTAGAATTAGTTATTGTCAAGTCAGCAGCTGAACAGTCTGGTTACAAACATTTGGTAGTTCTGAATTCTGCAATACTAGAATTCTTAATCAAAAGCAAATAAATGTGCATTCCACACTGTAAACATGTCCAAATTTTAAGGCATCCAAAGCATGTAGAAGACAGTAGCAATCTTTTATCAGTCACTTCTAAAATAAATACTATAACAGACATTGAAGCAATAATTCACACAGGAAAGAAGTTGAAGACAGCTTGACACTTTTTACTTAGTATATTTCAAAAACATACAAGAAAAGAAACTGAAAAGGCACTAATATTCAGAAATTAAGAATCCACCTGGAAAAATTTGGTGACCCAAACAGTCGCACTGAATGCACTTTAAAGTTGGAAAATATTTTATATAGTAGTTGTAAATTTGTTCCCTACTACATTTTTTCTGAGACAACAGTTGGACATGTCAGAAAACACTGAACGCTTTTTAGAATTGTTAGATGTCAAGCAATGCAGTCTGAATCACAGTTTTATTGTGTTTTTTATATTTTGTATTAGAAAGCTACATAAAATCAGGTATTTTTAACAGTAATTTTTACATGCAAATATGCCTGAGATCAAAGTCTCTGTGCATCTCTGTTGAATTTTATTTATTTTTAGGCAAGCTACTTAAGGAAAAATTACAATTGTCAGTCTTAGCCATTTAATCCATTGCAGCACCTAGATACTCATAACAAAGACCATACTATGGCAAACAAGCTTTTCTGATCTTTAGAGTTTTATCACTTTTAGACAGCCTGGCTAATGAATGTTTATGCTTGATGTAAAACTGAGGTCTTTGAAGAATTAATAGAAGAGATTCAAAACAGTAATTTTTTTTTATTTTATTTTAAATAAGTAAGAAGACCCATTTCAGCAATTTTTGCAGGTAGTTTGGTTATAAGTGTATTTTCAGGTTAAGAAACCTTTTCATTTGTCTATAAAGGGTTTGGCAGAAAATAGACTCGCTGAGAAGCGAAAGCTGATACACAATTTATAACATTTGTGGAAAAGGTTTGTAAAAATTCCTGTCTTGTATTTTTGGGTTTATTTTTTACAAATGTGGAAAGAGAGACAGTGACACAGACAATACAGTTAATATAACACAGAACCAGTTCTCTGTTTTGGAGTTTAAAATTTCTGTGGCATTTGAGTGAACCTTGAGCCTTCATAGTAATTTTGTAAAACGTAAGCAGCTGAATTCAATATTTAAATCATCCAACTCACCATCAGCAAATAATCAGCATTGCTGTTTATTATTGAAAAGAAAAGGACAACTAACGTCTCTCTAATACATCTTTTTGAAGTGGTCTTGTTCTTGAAAGATTCAGAAAATTGAGAAATAAATTTGATGAATAGCAAAGGGACATGGGTATGCAGCAAGATGTGTGTTGCAGAATATGTCCCTCCCCTTCTTGTCTTCTGCTCATTTTCCAATTTCTCCCAAATGCCTAAATCTACTCATAGAGAAAGTGAGAGAGTCAAGGAAAAGGATAGGGTTAGGCTGAATGTTAGGCACAATTCTGTAAGGATAGCTGCAATGCAGAACATCTGTTTTGTAAGCACAACTGGTTAAAAGGCCAAGACAAGAAACAGGAAAAACAAAAAACTGAAGAGACAGATCCAGAAACCCTAAGAAACAGTAGATATCAAAGTCCACACCAAAGACCAGAGCTGCTGGATGGGCTGTTAAAGGCACCAGGCAGGTGTGACCTTAGGCAGAATCGACCACAACTTTGTAACAGGTCAAAAGAGAAATTAGAGTATCCTGGGTCTGATGTGAAAGAGCAAACTTACTATAGGACATTTAAGGGTGACCATGCAAGTGTGTAAAACTTCTTATGGGATGCTCGAGGGGATTATAGGAATGTGCAAAACTTATTACAGGCTGCTTAGGAGAAAGGTAAAATGTCAGAAAAGGGAGGAAAAAATGGAGAAGAGGGGCAATTATAGCGGGCAGTCTCATGTAAATAAGCTGCAGGTCAGTACGCTTGTCTGAGTCCTGTCCATGATCACGGCACAGTCTGTCCTCACTTCTTGGTAAATTCTAGTCCTGTTTCTGTCCATAGAGAGAACTGTGTGAGTGCTAACCCTATTTTGTGTGTGTGAAATGCTAGCAAACTCAAGTCAGACTAGCTGGCCAGTAGTCTGGCTGGCTGCTCTTGGAGCTGGATGCTGGAGGGACTAAGTCTGGGCCAGCCTGGAGAAGGTCAGGCTGTTTGTGTTATTTATATGAGTGCTGTTTGTGTGTATCTGGTGCATCTAAAAGCACGTTTCTTCTGCCTATGTTTATCTTCTGGTGGTCAACCATGTCTGCTTGCATGTGTGTGTTGGGGAAATATGCTCAGCCTTATTACTGCCTGAATCTTGAACGGAGAACCACAGCAGCTTCAGATCTCCCTGGGATCCTAAGGTTCACTGGGTTCAGTTTCTTTTAACAGACATCATTTATGTTGACCTTGGAATGGTTCTAATTTTGCTTATCTTGAGTTTGCTTTTTTTTTTTAAGAAGTATTACACCTCTATATGCTTACACTGAGGATTTTTTTTTTTTTTTCAATAGGGCGATGCATTTCTACAAATACTGCAATGTCATACATATTATGATGCAAAATGGATTTTTAGTTTGTTCTTTGTCTTTTTTCTGTGCTCTTTTTTCTGGGTTTGTAAATATGGTCTGTGTTTCCCTCATTGCCATTTGTTGTCATTTTCTTGCTATTTTGGGACTATGGCATTTCTTTTAAGTATAATCTAATTCTTTCCCTTTCCCATTATATTATTATTAATCTAATAACTAAATAGAGCTTTCTTGAGTGTAGGTGTTGGGAGAGGTGCTTTAATTTTTCTTGTGTAAATGTGGTTTCGTACAAATGGAATAGCAGAATTCATTTTCAGAACATAATGAATTGGGTGTTTTTCAAAATGCATGTCATGTCAAAGGTTTCATATAAGTTTATGTATGTATATGTTCAAAATTTTGCACGTGAGCAACACCAGAAAATTATGTTTGTGGTGATCTATTTTCCTGTTCCATTTTCCACAGGATGTTGGCCCCATTCTTCTCATTTTACTAGTGATTATTAGAGTACAGAAGGATTATTTTCTGCTGGCAATCACTCGCTGATGGAAAGGAGGTGATGATGTGTGCAGTGTAGGAGATATCTGCCCAGGAGTCATCTCATCAGAAATTGCGTTTCTTATTTTTCTTTTATGTTCTGTGACTTACCTATTTTCATACTACTTAGCGCTGCATAGAGACTAGTAATTTGCCATTTAACTCTGGTTTTTTGGAGTCTTTGCAATTTGTTTTCACACTTGGACATGGATTGCTCTATGTCTGTCAAAATTGAAGTTATTTATGAAAGCCTTATCTCTGAAGGTTGTATTGTTGGGTGAGCTGTTCAAATAATTTCAAGTCATAAATCTGAGAATTTATCTATGTATGCGAGTCTAATTTGTTTCCATTTAACTCTAGTCTTGCAGAGAAAGAGACCCAAGGTGAAAAAATGTTGGAATTCAGAAATGTTTAGCAGCTCAGCTAGGATGTTCCTTTTTTACAGTGTTTTTGACTGAATGTAGATTATTTTGACCGGGAGTTTTCTGCATTTATGGATGGATATGCAAAAATAGAAAGCTAACAATTCACAATGGCGTAATACATTAGGATTTAGTTCCTCAGAGCCTGGATGTGTGTGTCTACAGAGATGGATACAAATTGACCCAGCTTCCTCTGCCCACATTCTGAGTTGACTAAACAGAGACAGCTTCAAAGTATGCTAGTGTGTCCATGCAAATATATTCTGCTATGGGACATACACTGAAATACAATGCATATTGGCGTGGTCATAACAGTTACACAGCTCTGGGTAAAGGCAGAGGAGTCCTGATCTAACTGCACGGACACAGGTAGAAACATCCTTTGACAATATGTCATTTAAAGTGTTTGAAAATACTATCACTTAAGCTTCAAAATATTATCACTTAAGCTTCAGGTGCTTCTCTATAAAAAGGGTATAAACTCTATCTTTTATTTGTTTATTTTTTAGCCATTTTCTCTTTGCCTTGTCTAGCGTTACAGACTATTTCTTTGTGAACAAGTAGTATGAAGCCAAATGAAGTCCCAGTTTCATAGAAAACCTCTAAGAACTGCTGAAACATGAGCAAACTGATTGTTCTGAAAGTTGATTTTCCTGTTTTAGTTGAAGCAGGTAGGTTAACACCATGAATACAAATTCTTAATTTAATGACTTCTTAAAAATTAGTAAAGCCAAACAATATTCAAAATGTCCACTGCAGAACATTTTGATATTTCAGTTCTTGCTTTCTTCTAGCAAGGGAGCAAAATGTGGGCATCCTGCAACTTCTCAGAAGAGGAGAAAAAAGAACTTTTTATATATTTTCAAAACATAGTATGTACGCATTCCCAAATAAAACCAGCTATTTCTGACATATTGAATCACAGAATCATAGAATACCATGTTGGAAGGGACCTCAAGGATCATCTGGTCCAACCTTTCTTGGCAAAAGCACTGTCTAGACAAGATGGCCCAGCACCCTGTCCAAATGAATCTTAAAAGTGTCCAGTGTTGGTGAATTGACCACTTCCCTGGGGAGATTGTTCCAACAGCTGGTTGTTCTCATTGTGAAAAATTTTCCTCTTGTGTCCAATCGGAATCTCCCCAGGAGTAACTTGCACCTATTACCCCTCGTCTTTTCCATGTGACTCCTTGTAAAAAGGGAGTCTTGATCTTCTTTGTAGCCACCCTTTAAACACTGGAACATGGTGATAAGGTCTCCCCTAAGCCTTCTTTTCTCAAGGCTGAACAAACCCGGTTCCCTCAGCCTTTCCTCATGTGGCAGGCTTCCCAGTCCTTTAATCATCTTTGTGGCCCTTCTCTGGACCCTGTCCAGCCTGTCCACATCTTTTTTGCATAATGGAGACCAACTGGAAGGGTGTGGCATGAAAAGCTCTGAATAGAGTGAAACAATGACTTCTTTATCTCTGCTGGTGATGCCCTTGTTGACGCAACCCAGCATCCTGTTGGCTTTCTTTGCTGCAGCAGCACACTGTTCACTCATATTGAGCTTGTTGTCCACCAGGATCCCCAGGTCCCTTTCCACAGAGCTGCTCCCCAGCCAGGTAGATCCCAGCCTGTGCTGCACTCCTGGATTATGTTTTCCCAGGTGCAAGACCTTACATTTGTCTTTGTTGAACTTCATAAGGTCCTTGTTAGCCCAATCTTCCAGTCTATTCAGGTCTTCCTGCAGGGTAGCTCTCCCTTCCAAAGTGTCCACTTCCCCACTCAGTTTGGTATCATTGGTAAACTTCATCAGGGTACACTTGATCCCATCGTCCAGATCACTTATGAAGATATTAAACAGTGTTGGGCCCAATATCCATCCCTGGTGAACCCCAGTTGTGACAGGTTGCCAGTTTGAAAAGGAGCTATTTACCATCACCCTCTGTGTGTGGCCTGTCAGCCAGTCCCGCACCCACTGCACAGACCCCTTGTCTAGACCGTAACACATCAGTTTCTCTAGGAGGAGGCTGTGGAAAACCATATTGAAAGCCTTGGAGAAATCTAGGTAAACAATGTCCACCACTCGCCCCATAACAACGAGCAGGTTACTTTGTCGTACAAGGTGATCAGGTTTGTCTAGTGTGACAGATCATTGATATGATCTGAAGTGTTTGCTTGAGTTCATCTTTTTGCTGCATATTTCCATTGTGGTTCAGCATTGCATCAGTGATTTTGGTTGCAGAAGCAATTATTTCATCATCATGATTTCTGTCTTGGACAGTGTAGGAGGTCCATAATGCAACTGAAGTCAAGACATACAAAAACATTTTTGGTGTGTTAATGTGAAGCATTGTCATGCTGCTCTAATGAATTTGAAAAAATTGTTGGAATTTTCATATTTAAAAATATACTTACTATTGTTTTGCTATACTTCCATTGGGTATTTCAATTCTGCAGAAACAACCCTTTCTGTTAAGTAATTCCTGGAATGACCTATTAGTAGAAGTAAGTTACAGTAATACAGATATGAGACCTATTTGGGCTTATAAAAAATCTTATCTTATTTATTTATTTTAGAATTAAATGCTTTAAGGACAAAGCATCAAGATTTGTACATAGGAGAAGTTATATTCTAGCATGACATGAATGAACACTGCACATTGTTAACATTCTGAAGTCAGTTACAATTTATAATCATTATTGCTACAATTCTAAATTACAGTCCATACCTACAAAAGCCAATCTGAATACAATTTCTTTCCAGTGTAGAGGATTGTAACCTAGACAAGTAGATCATCTCAGAGGATTCATATCTGAGTGGTCATAGACAACATTTTCAGAAGCATACAAGTGCTTTAGGAGCTTCAGGCCATTAATTTTCATCAGGATTAGACTCCTAAATCATATAGATGTGTTTATGTAAAGTAGCTTTACCATTCAAGACAAGCATCCTGGCATATATTTTTGGTTTATTTATTTTTATATTTTGTTTGAATTTATTTGAACAAGCAATCCATGGGGCAGGAAAGTGGAGCTTAGATCCTAGAAAAAAGTCAGGGATTTCTCAGCAGTCTCAGAACAGTAGTATATGTTGAGTCAATTGAGACGAGTCAAGCATATTTTGATACAGAATAATAATCCAACCTCAAAAGGTCTTCCCCGGAAGCAGAGGTTGGACAAGCAAACCCTAATGTGTTGTTTTATATGGAAATCTGATTTATGTCTGGAATTGTACTAACCTACACATTTTACTAATGACTAGTGAGAGTTCCTCCAATAAATTAACCTTCTGATCTCTCCTCTCTGCAGTAAATCTTTTATAAGTAGGATTAGTAAAAGTTAATTTAATAATATCACAGGAGTTTACATTTAATATTGCCAGTATGGACGAGCAAGCCAGTTTAAAAACACAGAATATCTTGACTACACCACAACATTTTGGTGTAACTAGTTACAACAGAAGTATACTTTATATATTTTTAAACTACCAGCACTACTGGATCAATTCAATTCCTTTTGGGTCATCTAATCTATAAACCTTGTTTGACATAGTTAAAGCTGTTTGCCTGAACTGAATGATAGAAGAATGTTAAAGCCAGCCGTCCTGTAGCATTTAACCCTGCAGGAGAGAACACAGCGTGTCCACCATAGTGCAGAAGGGTGTTCAATAGGCTTTAATAAGAGTGAGAGAACGGTATCCCTGAACTCTGCTGTGAAAGTGTTATGAAAAAAGTGTCTACTTGTGTGTGAAAGACTGAAGATAAGAATACATGACAAATGAGTTCTCCAGGTAATGCATAGCTTTGTAGTAAGAGAAATACAATCAAAATTAAAATAAGCATGCAAACCTATGTTTATTTAAGTCTGTTTAATTTGCTAAAAATTACCCCAAGGTGACTATTGAAAAAAACAACCAAACAACCAACCCACAAAAAAAGAAACATGTCCTAGTGAAATAACAGTAATGTAGAACAGATCTTTCTTGCATTTAAGCAGAGACATCAAGATTATTCAGTGTCTTTTTCTTCAATGTAATAGAACAGACAATGCATCAAACTGGATGCCTAATGCAGGACTTATCCAAGCAGCTCTATTCTAACCCTTTTGTCTATAACAACCAATTATTTTAACAGAATAAGGCAGGTAAAATTGAGTGGGATAGGACAGAAAAAAAAAAAAAAATCATGTATTCATTTCACCTCCAGTACATATCTCGCCTCAGAAAATTATTTTGCAGGTGTTATTCAGTTCATTCTGGTAGATCTCAAGACTCATGGCTATCACAACCTTCCGTGCTCTTGCATAGCTCTTCCTGACATTTTTCTATAACCACAGTTGACAAGTACACACAATAGCACCTGGGAATAAATGCAGGTCACTACCCATGGATAAAAACAGAAGACAATCCAGCAAAACCATGAATATCAGAAGATTTTCAACTTTTACCTTTCCTTCTATTCATTCTTGAATTCAGTTATGAATGTTCTGATTTCAAAGGAGATTTTCCTTCATTGTTTTTACATTAGAGAGAGATATTAAACAACATTAAACTGTTAAAAATAATTTAGAATAAATTTCCAATCCAATCCTGAAACACAGCTTTAAAATAAATTTGAAACGTTAGTCTTTAGTTCCAGATCTGATTAACAAGTGGACACTGATCCCTGTGTGTTCTGAACTTTGTTTTCTTAGGGTAATTCCTCAGGGGTTATGAGAGATCTTCACCAGAAATGGAGGTAAGCATAAGAACTGTAAGACTTCAAGAGGATAAATGTGTTCTTTACCATACACACACAACATAATCTTTCTAATGCCCTCTTCCTTCATATTTGTTATGAAATTTCTTTCAGTTATTACAAATAAAGTCCTCCAGTATAAGATCAAATATTGATTTGTTTTGAACTTATTTTAAAATTATATTTTAAACTGAAATAAAGATAAGTAACTACCAAAATGGAACAGTTAAAAGTATTTCTAGACTTATTTTATTGCATGCTGTCATTTCTGTATTTATGCACAAGAAGAGACCAGAAAAAATAGACATATCGAAATATTTTCATGTGTTATTTAAATATAGATTAATATTTTATTTTGCATAGTCTGTGAAGATTGATTAGGTTTATCTTAAAGTACTAGCTGTAAATTATTCCATCTGTTGATCCTTTATACTAGCATACTGAAGCCCTGCTAATAAGAAATTTAAATATTTAAATTTTAACACGTCTGTCATGTGACTAAATCATATCCTGATGTTTCCTTTACTTAAAACTATTTGCATGCCATTGCTAGCTTAGTGTTAGCAAAAGTCTTCCTGCAGAAATTTACCAAGCAGTCTTAATTAAACAGAATTGTTCACATTGAAATAAACTGTATGTGAAAGGTTAATTAAATCACAGCTACCTAAAGTTATGTACCCCACATCCCAAATCTGCACTGACAGTATAAGATAATTAAAACTACAAAGTTAAGACTTTGTTCCAAAAGCTCATTTCTCTACAGCTTAACATTTAAACGTGTCTAATGTAAAATATGTATATGATTTAACGGTACAATTAATGTTATAATGAAGTTAGGTTAACGTTAACCTTTCTGAAAACAAATGGAGTCCTGCATATGGTTAAATGCTTTTCTGGAATTTGGAGGGATTATGGACATAATCTTCCACTTCAGAGTAATTCAAAATTTTTTCATAACATGAAAGGATTTTTTTCCCAATGAAGAGAAGGAATAGGGCTGGCAGACCTTGTAGTATGGTATGATAATATTTTGGCTAGTTATGTTTTCACTCCATAACATCAATTATGGAGAAAAATATAATTTTACCTTCATTAAAACCCCAAAGTCTAAATCCTGTGAAAACTAACTAGATATACAATGAACTTAAGAGTGTAGAGCAGTTTTTTAAATCCTGTCATAAATTTTCTAAAAAAGCTAGACAGGTTTACACTGTTAAATAAAACTTGGCAGGATTCATTTTTTTGTTTTGATTCCGTGAAAGAGGGCATTCCAGAGCAGACCAAAATCTTCATGAATTCATGTTATATTTATGAAATTAGTTTGGCTGAAAAATGAATGAGAGATAAAAAAGTAATGGAAATGAATAAATACAATTGCCGACTGTTCCAGAGTTTGCTAGCACCAAAACATCTGAGGGGAAAAAACCCCAACCAACCTACCAAACAAACAAACAAAAACCCCTCACAACACACACACAAAAAAACCCCAGTATTTGGAAAGGAAGATTGTAGATTTCAGAAATTAGGTTCAAATTCCCAAAGACAGGAACAGAAGCAAATTTTCCTACATCCTGGCAAAGAAGCAGGGGTATTTGAGTGAAAGGAAGATATTGCTAGGCTTTGTGATGAAAGCTCATCTGCACACACACATAAAGGAGCACAGGGAGACAATGGAGGGTGGCGGGTAGTCCAAATAATACCATGCTAGGATACACCCAGGCCCATCACAGGGCACAATGGCAGGCAGAAATCCAAATTAAGGACTCTGGAGAGGAAATACCTTGTCTGGGCCCCTCCCAGGGCTGCTCCAGGGGACCCTCAAGCACCGGTGTCCAGGCGTGAAACCCATGACCATGACTAATCAAGAGCAGGGCTCCAGATCACCTTTGGCACTAAGCGGGATTTGGAGCCTGGAGGTGGGACACATGATGGGATACAGGGGAGGAGCATTTTGAGATTGCACAGGATTTATTATGGGACATTCAGGGGAGGATCCAAAGGTGGGAAAAAGGAGGGATTTGGGTGAATTGGGGAGGAGCAAGTATAGGAAATAGAAGGGTAAAAAGTGCCAGCCACACTTAAATAGCTGGCTGGTCAGTACAATTCTCTTGCCATGCCCTGTGCCTATCCTCTTATTAAATTCCTCTCTAACTCTGTCCTGGGTAAGCTCTCTGTTCAGTGTGCCTGTGTGTATATAGGGGTCTGAGTGCAGCAACTGCAGCCAGACCATGGGTCAGAGGGCCTGTGTGTCCATGGTGCAGTGACTGGAGCGAGTGCGGGTGTACAAGTGCAGGTGTGATCACCAGCAAAGATGGGACCAGTGAGTAGGTAATGTGGTCTTGGGAGCCAGGGGGATGAGTGCATCCATAAGGGTGTGAGAGTGCCTGTACACTAGTAGGCCTGTACACCCTAGTGTCCTAAGGGTGAGAGCACAGGGACATCAACTATGGGGACCGGCAGAGTTTGGACCAGCTTTGTGTGTGTGTGTGTATGTGCGCACACATTTGTACATGTGAGGTGCCAGCAACAGGTCTGGGACATCCACATGACAGACTGAGTGTCTGAGTCCAGCTGCTGATCCGAATTGTACATAGGTATATGTATTCCCACTAATGGATCTCCATCCTGCTCAGCCAGAGAGGAGAGCAGGATGACACCACTGGTGCTGTCTGTGTTTGTGTGAGTGATCTGTCTGTCTGTGATCTGTGTGGCAAACCATGTATATATGTATATATGTGGTGTAGATGTGTGCTCTGTGTGCATGCACCTGCTGGGAATACATCTTCAGCCTCGCTACTATTTGGGCCTGGGGACATGGAGCTCCAGCAGCCTCACCTCTCTTGGGCTCATGGATCCTACGTGATATTTTTTCCCCAACAGATATCCTTATTGTTTATATGTACATATATTCCAAACCAAAAAGTTTTATTTGCTTCAACATGATATTCGGGTGAGGAGTGGGTGGAAGAAGTTTTATTTTGGGGAAAGAAAAAGGTCAATGAAACACATTTTCGGCTCTTCTGTCTAGGCAAATCAATGAGTGTTGTGATCTCACTCTTCATTTCTAGGACTCTTTTAAAACCATAGATCTGTGCTCTAAGGCAAGTTCTGGAAATCCCACCTGTTGTTTGTAGTGTTTCAATTTTTTTCTTCCATCAAGAGAAAAATCATTATATAGAATATAATTTATCAACTGTGTGCAAAATCATCTTAGTTTAGCAAGTGAGGAAATTAGCTCACTGGAGCACTGAAGGCAAACATTGCAGGTAAGCACTACAGGTAAACCAATCTATTTACTACATAATTGCTTATCACATGGCTTTACCCCCAGACAGCTGCAAGTTCACAGCCTACTGTAGTCAAAATAATATTAGGGTAAGGGAACAAAAGGACATTTCTTTATCAGTTCAAATGGCTTCCAGTGGCTTTCAGATGTTGTTCCCAAATTAACACAGATCATTATGAGGTTATTTCTCCATCACCAAATTTAAATGTCTTCAACAAATACTTGTCATCAAGAAATTACATTTCATTGGGATTTTTTTTGTTTTTAGCTATTGTCTTCCCAAAATGTTGGACCTAGTTTATCTAGTAAATCCTATGATACTCTCCTGTGACATCTTATTTAGGAGTCTAACACTGAAATTACAGCTGAATGTGCTTTTCCATTATAAGCCCATGTTTTGAAGCACACATAATTTTACAGAGAAATTATTTATACAGAAAAATTTTAACAGAGAAAATTTATTTTGCAAGAAAGAAAGGTAAAAGGCCTTCTTTTTCTTTTATTTTTATGTCTAGGATATGACAAAATTCTGTTTTTTCATATTTGATCTGCATCAGCATGAAATGCATCAAGTTCCCCGCAGCTTTTGGATTCCCAGGGTAAAGCACTGCTTCTTTTATGAAGCAAAGCTTAACTCTGCTTCTGCTTAGTCGAGACATTGATGTGCATATTTAACTATCTAGGTCGGTATTCAAACTTCAGATGTCCTTTTATGGGAATTGTTTCAAGTTCTGAGGAGGTTTGAATGTCTCCATTGTGAAGTGTTTCCTTTTTAGCTGTGTATTTCACCTCTGGGCTGCCATGTAGGGAGGAGATGGCAGTGTGTGACTAAATGTGGGTGTAATAGGACATCTATGCTAACTGCTGATAGTGATATTTCCACTCAGCCTGATGATCAAAGACGACTACAAGGAGATGGAAACCAATATGAAGTTCTTTCAGGCTGCAAATTAATAACTGAGTTTAGTCTCTCAAGTTATCTCACTGAAGTCTTTAGTAAAGATGCAAAGAAAACACACAGTTAGAGGCAGCAACTGTATCCTTCAAGAAATGATGGATTTAAAGCCTAAAATTAATATGAAACCTATGAACACAGAGATGGGAAGGTACATGAGGTGCTCTGAAAGCACCACCAAGCTTGAAAAAGGGTTGAAATTGAGGCGGGTGAAGCAGCTTGGATTTCCAAACTGAGAGCTTATGAGATACATTCACTGTCAAAACAAAATCAGGAGGGCATAATGACTTTGCATTTCAGATCAGTGAGATCACATTTTAAAAGGTCCCAGTTATATCTCTCAATCTGACCTCCTTTGTAGTACAAAGAGATCACTTTGCTTCTGACAATATGGACAAGTGCTCTGTGTCTGCTGTTGCTGCATATACTACTACTCTTCCTTTGTGCCTATCTAGTCTTCAGTGAAATGCATTTCTCCTTGGTGGAGGGACTGTGCCATTTGCAATCCTTCATGGCCACAATCCCTATGCAACTGCTTTGCAAAATAGCGTCAAAGATGATTTTGCATAGCACTTAAAGTAATAAGGTAAGCCACTAGAGGACAGAGAATTGTATATTCCTGCAGCTCCGAGATGATTATCATTATGAAGACAACTGCTTTCAAAACTCTTAAAAATAAGAGCTTGTAAAAAGACAAAATAACGTCTTATCCTTCTCACCCTGTCTACAGTATGTACTGTATAAGCAAATAGCACATCTGGCAGCTGACAAATATATTTTTTCTCTCTTTAATTATATGTATTTTCATGAACAGGAAATGTCTGATTGCAGCATATGTTTCTAATGACGTGAATTTTAAACCAAGTGTTTAATACTTTGTCATCAGAAAAGCTTGCATGACTGATTTAGGTTGGGTCACACCCCCAAAATACAAGGCGTATTGAAATTTGATCTTACATATCTAAATCTGTTGGCTATGCAGAGCTGGATTTGCAAATCTCAGAGAAATTGCCTGTTTTATATGAATTTATTTTTAACTCTTTCATCTGCATTTAGAGTCTAGTAAGAAAAGGCAGATTTTTTTCCCAAGTTTCTTAGTCAACAAAAATAAAATATTAAAGTTTGATATCTAGCACATTTTACATTTTAGGCCAGATATTCAAACCTCATTGTTTCATTTATTTAGCAGTACTTGAATTATTGATACATACTAGCTAATCTTGACTTCATAAAACGTAATAGATCACATAATGCAAAAATTAATAAACCAGAGTGTATTTATTCACTTATTCTGAATTCTTGAAAAAAATTCTTATTAAAACATTGACTAACTAATATGTTTAGACAGTTTCTGGTACTCAAGATACATGATTTAGAAATATCTCATCTCTCCACACTGTATTGTGCAGCATAGGTATATCCTTACGTGATTGAAAATTTTAAATACATGGACGTAAGGAAAGTTGAGTGAAGACCAAACTGTGTCAGATGATGTGCAGAAACGCTTAATGTGCAGGTTATTACTTTGTATTCAACATAGATAGCAAGGGGCAGGGAAATAGTTCCTATTTTTCTGTTGAGGGATAAGTCACTTCCAATTAAGCCACCATCACTTTTAAGACCTTCTTCACGTGATTTGTTCTACTGATGTCTATATAAAAGCATTTTATTAATAACAATGAAACTATCACTTTAAAAATAGAGGCAATCTTTTCTGAAACGTAAAAATCTAAAGTGAAAGGTCCTTAATCTGTGTTAGTCACTTCAAGAAGTCACTGAACTCTGACTAGGAGATGAACCCTGGCATCCTTGGGTAAATTCCCTGCTGATGTCAATGTTACTGATGTCAACTATTACAAGCTTTCCAGTAGCAGGGAATATTTTACTACAAGAGAATTGACCTTTGCTTGAAAAATCAAGACCATCATATTTCTCTCTAGATTTTTAACACATCAAGGACTGAGCAGTATAATTATTATTTATAATGTTGATGCAATGATAGTAATAACTTTCAAGGTCTGGTTATGTGTCATAAAGTGTTACTTATTTCTAAAAATGCAATTTTCTTTTCAATTACTAGTAGACATCCCAGTTCTGACTGATGTTCCTGTATTACAACAAATGCCAATGTCAGTGGAAGATCTTATTTCTCAACCCACTTCAGAATCAGAGACATTAAAGACATTAGATCCACCAGCCAAGTTGTTAATATGATCATGTGATACAATCAAATTAGGGCATCAAATTCCAGGGCTGGTGTTGGCCTTCCCCTCACTTTATTTTTTGTATGACGCAAAGTAACTTCAGTGTTGAAGTTGCCCCAGGAAAAAAGTCATTATCATATAAGATGAACAGGTGCATACTCCTTTGACCTGTTACTGTGATATACCTGTATCTATGTATACCATGCCCTATTTTACGACATGACCAGGCACCAGACACTTCTACTTCTTCATATTTCTCAAGATAATTCACCATGATTTTCTCTCTTCTCCATTTTGGTCATCTGTTTTTCATTATTCTTGGCAGTCTTTCCCAATATATTATTCATTGTCTGCAGGTGATCCACTTTTGAGAAATATCTTATGAATCCTGCCTGCTCTAATGGCTCATTAAAATCCATGTGTCCCTGCAGCACTTGGTCAGCAGCATTTTTGTGAAAATCTTGTGTTACACTGAGGAGGAAACTTGAAATAATTTATCTTCCTTTCTCTTTGACTAATATTAAAGGTATTCAAGGAAGAGAAGGGGAAGGGTAATTGGGAGAGGGAAGAGGAAAAGAAAAGAAAAGAAAAGAAGAGAAGAGAAGAGAAGAGAAGAGGAGAGGAGAGGAGAGGAGAGAAAAGAAGAAGCTTCCCCCTGTTTTAATGAGAAGATGCCACGTAAATCAGCCTCCAAGATACCATGCTCCATGCTCTACCTTGTCACGAAAAGTGAGCTGGAATTAGTATCAGCAAGACATACTGTTGCATAGTTGAGCCTATGGATCCCGTAGGTTTCCCCTCGTTGTCAAAACAACAGGGGTAACATTCTGGTTGCATGGAAATAAGCAGAAAAACTCTGTCAGGATTTTACCCTGGGACAACATCGATGGCCTTATTGCAATTATAGCTGTACATAACTATGTAGCTGCATGCCAGGTTAACAGAGTTGTGCCACGTCAGCACCTTGTCCAAATGTCTCTTAAACACTGACAGGCTTGGGGCATCGACCACCTCTCTAGGAAGCCTGTTGCAGTGTTTGACCACCCTCTTGGTAAAGAAATGCTTCCTAATGTCTGGTCTAAACCTCCCCGGCGCAGCTTTGAACGATTCACACGCATCCTATCACTGGATACCAGGGAGAAGAGATCAGCACCTTCCTCTTCACTTCCCCTCCTCAGGAAGCTGTAGAGAGCAATGAGGTCACCCCTCAGCCTC
>NW_008824238.1:858674-878544 GCF_000699105.1 Pygoscelis adeliae | reverse complement strand
GCGCCAGTCATGGGACTCATTCCACCAAGTCTCACTTGATATCACCAATGATATCATGGCTCTGTGAACTGACCAACACTTCTAGTTCATCTTGTTTGTTTCTCATACTGTGTGCATTGGTGTATAAGCATTTCAGATATGCTCCTGAGACAACCGTGCTCGAGGAGCAGTGTAAATGTTCCCACTAGGATTGCCACACTCTGGCGATGCCATGCCAACCCTTGGCTTATTTACTGCAATTCTGTTGGTATCCCCTTCCCCCACTGATTCTAGTTTAAAGCTCCGTTGATCAGCCCCACCAGCTTACACCCAAAGATATGTTTTCCCCATCAGGACAGGCGGATCCCATCAGGCCTCAACATACCTTGTCTCTCCAAGGCTCTTCCATGGTTTAAAAACCCAAAGTTTTGGCACAGGCACCACTCCTGGAGCCAGGTATTGATATCCTGGGCTTGCCTGTTTCTTCCGAAGTCTCCCCCCATTACTGGGAGGATTGAGGAAAACACTCCCTGTGCTCCCGAAATTTTAGCATTCTTCCCAGGGCTCTGAAGTCTCTTTTGATTAACCTCAGGATTTTTGTTGTGACATCATTTGTACACATGTGAAAGAGCTTGCATTCTGAAGAAAAATACAAAATCATTCCCCATACCACTTCTCTACATCACAAGTTATTTCATAGATCTCTGTTGTACTTTTCAAGCTAAAAAATTCCTATTTAGCCTTGCATGTGTGTGATTATTCAGCTTGATGGTTAAGGAATTCAACAGTCAGTTTTCTGTTCCTCTCTTAATATTTAATTCTTTACGTAATTTGGCAAATTAGTCCAGGAAAGATAAGAGCTGGTCATCCCATGCGTCTTATTCAGAGTACTCGAACAACAGGATATGAAATGGCCTGTGCCCCATTTCTGCCTTGTGTCCTAATTGCTGGATTATTTGTGTGTTTAAGGAAGTTTTATAACAATTTTTATCAAAATTTCATTCCATACTTTCTCAATCAACATTTTATGAAGAATAATATTTCTATGGAAAATACAGTTTAAACAGAAATAAAATATAAAATAAAAAATGTTTTGCTAAAACTTGCTCTGGAGCAAACACTAACAACTTTGATGAATGGCTAAGAAAAAACATTTTCTACCATTTCATTTCATTCCCACTACTTTCTTACTGGAATTATAATTTGATTTTTAGGCTGCCTTATTTGCTGCTCTCAAGCAACTCAAGAACGTAAAAGAGCAGGAAAAGTAATTTAAGGTCAACCTGTGCTCACACTAGCTCTTTAGCTTGTGCCCAGACC
The DNA here is from genome assembly GCF_000699105.1 of Pygoscelis adeliae. Lineage (NCBI taxonomy): Eukaryota > Metazoa > Chordata > Aves > Sphenisciformes > Spheniscidae > Pygoscelis > Pygoscelis adeliae. The sequence goes on along the minus strand of NW_008824238.1, from coordinate 877,245 downwards.
ATATGGCTAGGAGATTGATCTCTGTACACTAATCCAAAATCTTGTAAGAGTTAATGAAATCTGATAGCTACATATTATTTTAATGTTTTAGTGGGTGTGACATGCAATTCATATAATTGATATTTATATCAAATAAATCCTGTCACAGATAGTCTGAATGATTTACCTTTGACAAATGTCCCACTTACATGTTCTCAACTTGTCTTCTGTACCGAAGAAAATTTTGTTCTTTGAAGCAGTATGTTTTGACTACAGATACAGGACTGTGTTAGTCTGACTGTACTCATCACCTACAGAATAGCAATATTGCCATTCCACTGTCCTTTCCTGCTCTGAAGTGTTTATTAATGTGATTGTAAACTGGTGTTGGATTCTCTTTTTATGGAGAGATAAACCCAGTTGCTTAATGGATGAATAAAAAACTTTAAGTATTTGTGATGATTTTTTGGCATACAGTGTTTGAAATTTCATGGAGGTACTTTTCTTAGAATCATCTATTACAACTTAATCACCTGGTGGAAGCTCTGACACATTTGGATCAAATATAAATACATAAATAGATAAAAAACTTTTTGTCTTGGAATGGTATTATGTCAGCAATCTTAAGCATGCTGTGAGTCTTATCTGTCTGGCAGAGCAGTATTACATTTAATAGTATTAGTAATTCTGGTTTATTAGGACCAATAACATACCAGAAGAGATCTGCATCTTCAATCCTGCCAATATATTTCTCAATGCTTCCAAAGTGGCAAATATTCCCTGAGGCTTTCCATTTTTTTGTTAAGACACTTAAATTTTGATGCTTGGATAACATATCAGCCTGTTTGCTACATACCTGAACTCCCACTGTAGTCCGTAGAGATCAATACTGAGACTCAGTATTGTCACTAAATACAGAATCTGCAGGCAATGGAAGCTGGGGAACTGACTTAGCTCGATCAAAACCAGAACATAAAGCTCACTCTGAAATAAGACCTGATCCTGTTACCTAAACATAAACATCTAGTGACATGTGAGACATCCTGGGATCATCTATGGTCTGAGGCATAGGTTCACACATAGATCTGTGGCCTACCTGCCAGCTCTCCATGAAGATGTCTTGGATATCCGTTGGTACTGTACACATATTGAGACAATTAAATTGTGCTTCAGCTGACTGGTTAGCCAAAGCAGTCTCTAGACTCTATTAACTGTGCTGATCAGGATCTCAACTCAGTTGCCTAAACAGTGATTGTAGTGAGAAATTAAATATCAAGCACACATGTGTATGCATGTATACACCTACAGTATGGTTTTATGTGTCTGTATTTTGAAACAAATCCTTCCACATTCATTTGGAGAGGAGTAGCTGATTCTTTACCAGATTTTGTTCTCTGACTTGAGCCGTATTAGGCTCTGCCTGCTGGCACACTGTTTGGGGAGTGAAAAGCTGGAGAAATAGAGTTTGCAGTGCCATCATACAGGTTCTACTGGATGTATAGTTGTTGAAACTGACATTCGGGCTGAGAACTGAGTAAGACGGAAATGCCATGAATGACTACGTGCCCTGTCTTTCCTCAGAGGAACAGAAGTTGAAATAGCTGAAGCCTGAAGATCATTTGTTGGACTGTGGTGTCATGAGGAGAGTTTGTGGTGTAACAGGAATTTAAGAACAAACGACAATATTCTGTCTGCCCTAAGAAGTAGCAGAAAGGTGAGTCAGGAAGGGTTATCAGAGAAAAAGCAATGAAAGCCTTCAGACTTAGCTGCACTCTGGCACATTTCTCCAGTGAGTGATGTGGTGGCCTTTAGCACAAATTAACTGTTTGTTGTTTATGTTAGTACAACAGTTGGTTCATATCTGTATACTTATCAGTATATGTCTATCAGCATACGTCTACAGTAAGTCTTATTTCAGATCTGGGTTTTTGTTTGCTTGTTTTATGATACATGAACAGTTCTTCAGCACACCCAGATCTTAGGTACACCTTTGCCAGGCACGATGTCCAGCTTACCTGCAAGCGTGAATCAGATGTTGAAAAGAAGCTATCAATTTGAAGGCAGAGCTAAAAAATATTTTATCGAAGACCTTCTAAATGTAGGCACATAAGATTGAATATTTTTCCACTTATTTGCTTTATCTTTTGGAATTGCTTGCATTAAGCAAAGCCAATGTACTTTTAATGACAAGGTTTATTTTAAAATTAAACAGTAGCTGTCATTTTGAACAATCTAAATATGAACTAAAATAAAGCAAACTTAGTTTTGGACAAACCATATGATAAATGTCAAATAATAGCAGTTTAACAGCTTATATCAACAGGTTGCCCAATGCTAGGTAAAAGACATTTTTTTAAACTTCATTGTAGGCAATTTAAGTATCACATTCTGGTTAAAAACTGTATATAATAATGGTTTTGGCTAACTTCTAACCAAAGCTTGGTAGAAATGCTGTGTAAACATGAGAGCTTTTAAATCTGCTTTAACCTGGGTATGTTGTGTAGCCTGCAGAGAAAGTGTTGTTGGTTTTGTTTGGTTGTTTGTTTTTTTTTTTTTTAATATGCATAGACATTGTCTGGGAACTCTTGGAGAAAAGTGGGATGCTGAGGAAGGACCAAGAACTTGCTCAGACCTCTTTCATTATCTGCTTTGATGGTGAAGCCCCAAGCACCAAATGGAAACAAACTCTGAAATTTCATGGACCAATGAATGTTTGTTTCTCTAAGCTCCAGGAGAACTGAACTAAGTATGTTTACACTGTTAAAGAAAAAAAGGCAACAAATAACTTGTGGTTTTGACTGTTTGTGCTGCTGAACTGTTAGCTGTGTTTTAGACTACTTCAGCTTGCACTCTCAGTGACGAAGCATGAACATTGCTTGAGAGATTTTCAGCATGAATCACTCCCAAAGAGCAGACAGCACAAGGCTGAGCCAGGTTTGGCTCCCTCCATCTCACACAGCAGAGTTTACACATCCAAATGTTCCACCTGTTTTCCTGCCATTTCACAGAACACACTACAGGCACTATAATTTCAGACTATAAAAACTGCAATATAGAGTTTGCATTGCTTCAAATAATTTGAGCAGAGAAAAACATGTCTAAACCACTTAAATTATATGTGGAGGTCACAGAGAAGACCCCAGAACAATTTGTAGGTTGTGGATTCAACCAGTCCACTAAAAAGGTAACCAGACCTAATTAGTGGGGCTATAAGCCAGTCCACACCATTTAGTCTAGGGCCCAGGTCACCCCATACCCCTCTCCTATTTATCACACAAGTTTTATTACTAAATTTATGTTTATGTTTTATGCGTTTGCTTATATAATTTTTAATCAAGCTTTTAGCCACAACAGCATTTTTTCAGTATCCAATTTAATTAAAACAAATGTTCAGAGAAGTTAGCAAAAGGGAATCCCTTGTCACTGAGTTATTTTTTGTGCATATGGGGAAAATTGTATTTCCAATTGCATAAACAAGACAGCTTTCTTCTTGAGGTTTATCATACAGAGAAGAGATGTCTTTAATGGAGTGAACAATTTGGAGGCACTATATTTGCATGTTGATAACTTTTTCTTACCCTGATATCATTTGCAATGTTGATATGATATTTGCTATCATCCCACCTGCTGGAGTCAAACTTTCATGTTGGAAAGTCAAGGGATTGTTAAATAATTTACTTATGGGAGGAATAATATGTGGCAACCCTTATTCAAAACTGCAGGTGTTATATGTGCTATAAAATGAAAAAAAAAAAAAAAGTAGCAGTTTATTTATGTTTATTATCCATTTTAATAGAAATGAAGTGTTTAAGCTAACACCAAGGAAGTATAAAATAGTCCTGATAGCAAACAATTTAAAGTTAGAGTGGCTATTCACGTATCAATTCATATCTGCTAATATTCTCACTCAGAGGATGGGATTTATCTCATCATCTGGTTATCCAAAATTTGGTTTAATTTAAGTTAGTAGTTTAGTCTCTCTTTACAGACAAGAGAGAAAATAAGCAATTCCAGAGGATGAGTCATTCCATCCCAGGATAGCAAATCTATATATCTTTTGGAAGTGCCTAGAGGTTCTCTCCATTAACTTGACATGGAAAATAAACCAGCTGAGACTCTTTGCCTAATTTTTAGACAACTGAAGTTGGCTGAGATTAACCATGGCCTTTAAAATATACATACTTGCTTTCTTACTCTTAATTTTTCTCTTTCTCCTTAAACAAAGGAACCTCCCTGATACCCAGGCAAATTGATAACATTCACTACTATTCACTTCAGTCCCTAATGAGACACTGGTAAAATTTGTAATAATTTAATACTGAAATAACTCCCGTTTTTTGTACTGAAAAATCAAGCTGTGAAAAAAATACACCTATATCAACCTATGTATTGCAGTACAGCCGTGGAAATCACCAAGAGAATCCACTTATTTGAAGAATAAAAACTCTTGAATGACAGCCAAATTAAAGATAAGTTGCTTATTGAACATAGATAGTCAGCTACGTTCAGAGGGGACAGATGGCTGAGCTGAAAAGACAGTTCTTGGAAATGAGACTGATTTTAGAACATAGATTTCATAAAGATGGTAGTATTTTTCTTGTTTCTGGCTAAGACTGTACAACTACTTGGTAGAACAATAATGTGTCCAAATAACCAGCATAGAGGTCTGCTGCAGCAGCCGCTGGAACTTGCAGCAGCTGGTTCCCTCCATCCACACCAGTAGGCACTGCCAGCCACCCCTCGCCACAGTTTAGCAATTGCCATGGGCACCAGTGCCAGCCTCTCCCCTCCACTGGTGCAGTGGAACTGACAGAGAGGAAAATAACCTTCATCTTTGAATAAAAAGGTCTGCGTAAATGACAGTCATTTTAATTATTTTTCTACTGAGTTACTGAGTCTATTGTTTTTAGCTTCCAACAGAGCTCTTAAAATCAAAATAATTCATCTTGTTTAAAGGAATTCTTTTTAGCCACTGAAGTTACTCTGTTCTGTTGCATCTTTAATGACCAGATTGCAGTCTGTTCTCCACAGGGTAGGCACAGAGAGTAAAAAATGTGTTGGTTTGGGGGTTTTGGTTTTGTTTGTGGTTTTGTTTTGTATGTTTTTTTACTGGAGGCATAAAAGATTCTGGTTTCAGCACAAAGCATGTAAAAAGGAAAATAAATACTCAAGTACTACTTGTTAAAAATGTACTAGAACAGTAGACTTTACAACACATATTATTTTATGTCACTGCCTTATTTTTATTTTCTATACCATGTTAATCAGAACAAAACCGTTTTTACTGATGAAAAAAAATACACGTGACAATTTCCTACATACTACAGTTTTGTTTTTTTTTTTTTAAATCATTCTTGTCCTTTGTCTATGGAAGTATTTGTCATATGTGGGTCATATTTTAAAAAGAAGGACAAAATGTTATTAATATTTCATTGAAACGCACTCATTTTCAAAGTAGAAGATAATTTCAGGTAGCCTTATGATTATTTATCCCATTTATACCATTTGTTTACATAGATCATGATGGTTTATTGGTAGCAGGTAACTGCTCACCGTGTGTGTTAAGAGCTGTGCAGCCTGCTGCTCCAGTATACTATAATGTCCTGTGCCACTGTCAAAACCCACAAATACAAATTTGACTAGGTCATCAGATGGAATTAATTTCCATACCTTTATTTAAGATCTTGCATTTATGTCAAGTTAAGAGCCTGGCCCTCATATTATGTGCAAAAATAAATAATTTTTTTCTGTAATGGCTGTACCATTTGCTTTTGACCATAACAATTTGCTTTAGAAACTATCCCTGAATTGTAACTATTATAATACCATTGAATGCCTACAAAAGAATTGTGACCTTCCACTAACAACAGTTTTTATCCAACCTTTCAATGCAATTCATAAAGTTAACTTAAAACTCTGAACACCACTTGAAATTGAGGAAATGTCAGAATTTGGAGGGCTTTGAGATAAGTGGGCTAAAACAAATCTCTTATTAATGTTCATTGCCTTACATTCAGACCAATTTTTCTTGAACTTATACTGTGAGACACCAGAGGAGAAGGGAAGGGAAAGGATAGGAAAGGATACAGCTTTGGTAAATGCAGACTCTGAATTACTAATATGAAGTACTAGGGAATAGATAGAGATTTGTTTTGTTTTGTTTTCTGTTACTTAAATGTCATAAAGCACTAAGTGAAATAGCATGATACTTTGTACATTTTAAGACCCATGTAGATATGAGGTTTCATTGTGTATGAAGTATTTAATATTTTTTTAAAAGTGTTATAATAAAATTGCTTTTAGTCCAGTGACATTATATTAGAATATTTTCACATTTTGACACCAGCTTTGACAATTTCCATAAATTCAATCACAATGTCACTAAATTCAGAAGTATAATATAATAGTTGTATGGTAACAATTTTTTAAAAGATAGAGGTTGTTTCATATTAAAGTGAGATGAAAAAAATAATATAAGCCTCTTCTTTAATGCTGCTATGGAAATAATTATATTCAGGAACACCCTTTCAATGATTAAGTTATAAATTTTACTAATCTTCAGAAAGTTAAATACTTAAAACCATTATTCCAAATTATTCTTGCCCAAGGTGATGAGAAAAAGTCAGTATCAGTACATTTCTTATCATCACTACATGTCCTTATTAATATTAAACAAACTGCTATCGAAGATTTTCACATAAAACAACAGAATAAGTGCAGAGGAGCATATGGGTGAGGACAGAAAGAAGGAGAGAGAAGGTATGCAGAAGTGAAACGAGAAAGTAAAGCTCAGCCCAGGCCTATGCAGCTGATAAAGGAAGGAATCAGGCAGGTAAACTATTCATATTGAAATACTTGCATACCCAGGTGACTGCCTGACCGTCAGCCTTCAGGCTGTACTGGGAAATACATATATACGTTAACATGACTATTTTATTTTTTGTGGTCTTTTTCTGTGATTTCACAAATTTGCACTTTCAAAAACAACAATTTGACAAAAAAATTCCAGTCAGTTCCAATGGAAATCACCTGACAACCTGTACAAAAAAACCCCTAAAAAATAAAAAAAAACAGAGCACTGACAACTTTTTTTTTTTCCCCTGGTTAATCTGATTCCTTTATATGCAGGGTGAGGGAAAAGTGACAAGGCCAGAGCTGCTGCACAGACAGGGTGCTATTACTGGAATAAGAAAGGGAAAACAGTTAGAAAGACAGAGAAAATGACTATGTCTCCCATTTCCCTGAAATGTGCTGTGACTGTTGTATCTGTGAGATTTTTTTTTTTAGAAGTTGCCACACTTCCTCATCAATTCATTACTGATTGCACCTTTAGGATTCAATGCTTCAAACACCAAAAAAGAGCTTTTTCATAGTTCATTTCCTCAATAGTCTTGTTAACAATGTTTTTGTCACCAATTAACTCTTTTGAAATGTCATTATTCTCATCCAGACTGTGACCTTGAGGTTGGGAGAATCCAGGATACTATAGGAGGTGAGAGGAGCACAGCTCAGAGCAGAGCAGAAGGAAAAGCTATCATGTTTTAGTGCCTCCTTTAAAATTGCAGTATTTACAGCACCCTATTAATGTAGTTTTGTTTGGAACATGACCAAAAGCTAAGTTTTTATTTAAAAAATATGGTTTAATTTTGATCGTGTTCCAAGCTAAATTACATTAGTAGAGTATTGTAAATAATGCAACATGTTTTAACAGAGGCACGAAAACATGACAGCTTTTGCTTCTGCCCCTCTCTTTCCATTACATCATTGGCTTTTCTGTAGTATCCACAAGCTGGAGTGAAACTGCATTCTTCAGGATGCCAGCTTCAGGATCTCTTCAACTTAAAGTTCAAAAGAATATTCTGGCAAGTGAACAAGTGTTAATATGTAATAAAAATGTTAAAACCAACAATGATAAGAGAGTAGAGAAGAGCAGCATGAATGTGACACTGCCAGTCTTCATTAGGCTGAATCCTCAGTAGGTTTCAAGGGCTGAACTACAGGAGATGCATGAATTTAGCCATCTGCTTTGAATTTCCCATTGTGTGTTCTTATAAAATCAGTCCTTTAGAACAGTGTATATATTTTTGTAATTTTTAGACTTAAGGAGATACAAATGTGCAAGTCTGTTAGACTGAATTGGATTTCTATATCAATAATTCTTAACTATCTTCAAAATACCAACCTCTTTGAGGGGAAGTGCATCTGCTGTGACATACAGGGCTATAATGTATCTATGGGATATCTATATTTTTTATGTCTGAAGAAACAAATCAAATTACCAAAGTCATCTTAGAGAAATACTAATAAACTCTCTATAATACATATTTCCACACTTTGGTCTCTATATGCCATATTTGATATAAAATAATATAACCATAATTCCAAATATTTGTTTTGTTTTAATTTTGGTGACATTGTATTTCTAGTCCCTCCAACTAGAAATATCTGCAATGCAGCTGGGATACTTCCAGAATTAGGTTGATTCATGCAAGCTAGTCTTAAGCCAGATAGCTTGAACATTGTCACTGGGAAAATATGTCCAATCCACAGAGATCCAAGGATCAAAGGGGTTTTCTGATTTATTAGCAACATATAATTAATCAACAATCAGTGAACTATAGATTTAGGATCAATATCAGCAATGCAACAGATATATCATATTCCCAGACAGTTGCAAAATGTTATACACATAAATAAACACTTATCACCATGTTCCAGTGTTTAAAGAGTGGCTACAAAGAAGATCGAGACTCCTTTTTTACAAGGAGTCACATGGGAAAGACAAGGGGTAATGGGTACAAGTTACTCCTGGGGAGATTCCGATTGGACACAAGAGGAAAATTTTTCACAATGAGAACAACCAGCTGTTGGAATAATCTCCCCAGGGAAGTGGTGGATTCCCCAACATTGGACACTTGTAAGGTTCAGCTGGACAGGGTGCTGGGCCATCTTGTCTAGACAGTGCTTTTGCCAAGAAAGGTTGGACCAAATGATCCTTGAGGTCCCTTCCAACCTGGTGTTTTATGATTCCATGATTTCTAAAAACCCTAGTATTACTAATCCCAAACAGGTGCTTCCCGCAGCCATAAGCCATGGGGGCACGCAGAATCCCCTTGTCTGGGCATGTGGGACCCCCTGCTCTGGGAGATCTGAGTGCTCTGGTTGCCTGCCCAGGGGTGTGTGACAGCCCCTGGGAGGTGATCCCACATCCCCAGGGTGCAGGTCCTGGGGTGCCCCTGTGCTGGATCTGGGCAAGCTGAGGGAGCGGCTAGGGATGCCTGTGGCAGGGCCGTGCTGCCAGGCCCAGGCAGAGCCCACAGTGCTGTGGGGCCACGTCTGGCAGGGTCACACGAGCCTCCTTGCTTCCCTGCTCCTGTCTTCTCCCACCCCCTACAAATCCTTGTGTTTTGCTTGTTTTTGCTCACTCCTCTGTTTCAAAAGTCTCCGTAGCTCCTTGGATAGTTTTTAGTCTTGCTGATGGTCATCTTCCTATTCAGCATTATCAGTCTGGGGTAAAATGCTCTCTCAGGCAGTTTGGTGTCCCACTGACCTGCACTGTTACACACGTTCCTGTCCTGCTGGCTGCTTTTTCCCAGGTGGACCATGCAGACACCGATGGTGGTGAAACCACCCCAGCATGAAGCTCAGCATGAAACCTGTCCAAGAAGCAGAATAAGTGCTGGACTGAGCACCTTATACAAGGCAGTGTGTCAGAAAAATTTTCATACCAGAGATTTTAATCTCTGAGACATTTGATTCAATTTACCTGAAATAATTTGAGTTGCAATTGCATATGAACCTTTAGGCACTACTGTAGCACAGACAACAAACATATGTGTGGAAGCACACTCATGCAGGGAATTTACTGTGAGTGTAACAGATAATGCATGTGCGTGCAATGCATGGGGTCAGGTGAAGATTTTGCTTTTAAAAAAAATTTGAGTGGTTGTTACTTTTTGTATCTTTTATAACTTAACTGTAGGCCTATAGTACACTACTGACTTCGTAACCAAGCTTACATTGCTTGCATATGCAAATAATGCCATACATACCTACCACTTTATTAACATTCACATGCCCAGCTTTATAAATCTGACACACATATGTATACTCCTCAAAAACAATAAATGTGCAAAGAAAGTATTAAAGTAACATAGGAAAAGTAAAGAAAAAAATATGAAATGCGGACTATAAAATCTAAGATCTACTCATTTGTGTTCTCTTCGGTACCAAGAAATGGATCATGTAAGAACACCTCTCTGAACCTAAACCTAGCTGAATATGCTAGAAAGCAGAGAACACAGGCTGTTCCTACATCTATTTAAAACTCTGACTAGTGAGAAAATGGAATTGCTTTTCCATTTCTATTGAAAAAAATCTTTTAAATATATCAACACAGTGAACTATTAGGGAAGTCTGGTGTGCTCAGGTTACACAGTAACTTTTATCTCCGTCTCCATCCATAAACAGAAAGTAGGACAAATTCAGCCTCAGTATAGGTCAGCGTGTCTTACTTCACACTGAACTTTGTTACAACAAAGTCTAATTTTGTACTCAGCCAGTATGTTATTGGTAGGCTATATGCTACAATCGGAATAGGAATGCTAGGAAAATATCTGCATAAGTTAAAAAATATACTTGAGTGATCATTTACAATTACTAAAATACCCATTGTGTATAAAACAAAGAGTGTCCTCTTAAGCTCTAATACCTGCAACACCAGTATTCTGCAACTGCAGGAGCAGGCAACAGTAACTGGAATAAATCTTTGGACAAAACCAACAAGCTCATGCAGAGAAAAAGTATTGCATATGCCTACCTGACTTGTTGGTTCTGTTTATTGCCTGGAATTCACCTTTGTTTCATGGCCCACTTTCAAAGTAGATGAAAGATGTATTTTATTTATAGCTTATATTAAATGCTGGTAAAATGCAACCCTTAGCTATTGTAGAGTCGTTAGAATTGATGAGGTCACCCCATCATTAAATGTAGCTGCAAAACCAGGCCGCGAGTACCAAGTCTGTTGTAATGAATCTTAGCTATTATCACATTTTCACATATAAGAGTGTTTTACAAGTGTAATTGCTTAGATGCATGTCATATTCACTTCTTTTCTCATAGAGTGACAAGGATATGGGGCTTCATTTGCACATTCAAGCAAGGTAAAATAAAAAGTACACTGCTCCACTGTGTGATAACTTAAAAAATAGGTGTACATAGAGAGTTTTCCTTTTAAAAAAGTCTTAATTTTCCTGCTACAGGGGAGCTCAGATTCTGCATATATTCACTACAGTTTACAATTCTAGCATAAATAAATATAAAAATAACTTTTACTCAAGTAAAATTTCATATTGGTTTTAATACGTTTCACTTAGGAGCTGTTGTGTCAGAAAGAGGAAGATGCTTGGCTCAATGTACCTGGGTTTAATTTCTAGATCTGATATAGGCAACCAGTAGGATTCTGAATATTTAAACTCTTTGGGGGTGACTGGAAGCCTACTGAAGTCATTACAATCTATACATTGACCTAAAATTATTCAAGTCAAGTCATCAGTTCTTCAGCTGCCTGTCTGTAAAAAAGGAGAGAATTCTTTTTCGATTTCACAGTGGTGATGTGGGTAGGTTTGTGAAATGCACAGATAATAAAGTAAATTCAACTTAAAAGTGATTCAGAACATTACAGAGACATGTACACATACCGTATAACCTACACAGCCAATGGAGAGAAACAATCATGACACCTTGATTAGACACATAGAAGACGTTGCTTAATTTAGATACTGCTACTGCTTCTTGTATGTAGCAAACTAGGATCTGAAGCTTGGACAGTAGAACTGCTATTGCTACCTTTACTGTTAATATTATGACATTTGTAATACCTATTATGGACAATGACTGGAACCAGTCTTAATCCAATCTCTGCTGCAATCATTTGCAATATTAGAGAAACGTAAAGCATCCTGGGTACAAATGAAGCACATCGATAAAATTTCAGCTCTTTCAAAAAGAAATAGGTATCTTTTTTAGATAAAAGCTGCAGACAAATGAAAAACTTTTCACTGGCCAGAAATAGATTTAAATAAATATAAATAATATTTTATTCATATCTATAAACTGTATATTTAAATATATATCCATTTTTATATATTTTTAGACATACAATTTTTGTTTCATCCTAACCAAAGGAAAAAGATTCAAAAAAATGTAGTGATGTATTGAGGGTATAAGCAGATTATCAAAAGCTTGTTTCAAGAGAAGGGAAATGTAATCTTTCAGCTTGCTCACTATCAGTGCAGTAACAGGTGGAACGCCTGCTGTCCTTCTCCATAGCTTCATTACCAGACTGATGAGAAAAATCTCAAGATAGCAAGGTCCCAAACAGTGTGGGGAAATGGACAGTCAGTTTACCATGTGGTAAACAACATTTCTGAAAGCCAATCTTTTACTTGGTGAAAGACTATCTACCAAGCATTTGTAAAATGCAGAGGTTTAAAACTGAGTAAAATTTTCTATGGAAATTCTTGTCATTTATTATTGCATCTTCAAAATTGGTTCAGCCTTCCAAACATGAAGACAGAATCGAGTAGATATTTTTCTCCTTTAGGGCTAGAAATACAAGGGCTGTGTCCCTTGTATGGTGTTGTGCTCTTTAGCCAGGATAAGATTTCCAGGCCTGGCTCCTGATTCAACCACTGCATTTATTGAATGAGATTTTTTCTGGCTCCTATGAAGTGCGATGACAAGATATTCTCAAAAGAGGCCTAGCACATTACTTGGGAACAATTATTTCTCTCAAGTGAAACTGATCTAATGGTCTAAGACGTTGCTTTTGGCCTCATCCCAAATCCAGTTCTGTAATACTTTCCCCAGCACTAACAAAATACCTAGAAAGGGACTATAAACTTTAAAAAAATAAGAGAACTCTAAGAGAAGGGGGGGGGGGGGGGGGGGGGGGGAGAAGGAAACATCTTTGAATGAATTTTATAAGCAGGAAACCTTTTTTCCCAATGATCTTATAAAGTTGTTCATAGACAGGATGTAATCAGACCCAAGTCCTATTTGTCTATAATTAGACCAAATCTTGGTCCTATCACAATCAGTAGTGAATGTCTCCATAACTTCAGCAACTTCATAGTATAGATATACTGACAATACATTGTTGATCCAACCAGCTAAGCAACCAGATTTCACAATTCCTGAGGAACGGATAAGGAAATATTTGTTCTGTGTCTATTTTTTTTCCTAACCTAAGTTATACTGCAGAAATGTTATGCATCATTATGTAAGCACCATGTTTTACTAGACAGTATTACAGATTTTGTATTAATCAATTATTATGCTAAAACTTTATTAGTTTTTATTCCTTGTAAAGCATTCGGGGATTCTTTTAGACTGGTGAGCTGCTACACCTGATGATCTGAAGGCAGTAGTCAGATCAAAATCTATTTTTTTAACTAAAAAATATCTATCTTTAAGGCAGGCTAAGCAAAATACTGATTTTACAGATGAAATAAGCCTATTTTTACAAATAACAAGAAGTCAAATGAATTAAATCAAGCCATGTAGCTAATCAGTAGCGGTGTTCGGAACAGCATGATTTGAATTCCCTCTTGTGTGTGCTATGTCCCCTTAACTTGGTTGATTTACAAAGGATATAAGCTTAGCACTAGGACCTAGCTCCCTACAGCAAGCCATTCATATTCACTCTTTTAGCTCTGAAAGTTTTCTCATTCACTTCCTGCTGTTGATCAAAATCTCAGTTGCCATATAGTCATCTAACTCTGGAAAAATTAAAAATAATACAGTTCTCTTAGAAGTCTAATACTGGTGAACAGCTCTCAAATGTTTTAAAAGACTTGCAACTGGGTGTATATATAGGAATATGCAAGGAATTAGAGACCATTGTGACGGGTGTTTAAAAAACTTCAGAACAACACTTTCCCAGATTGACATTCATTAACAGCACACTTTGCCAATGGGTAGTTCTTGCTCATTATCAGTCATTATCACTGGATATTCACACAATTATTCCTTAACAATCTTATCCTATATTACCTGTGAGTGTAGGATAATAGTATATTGCAATACATAACAACACCATGGAGCTGATGCCACATAACACTGATGCCTACAGTCTTGGATGTTCTTAGCCAAGGTGAAGATGATTGCGTTTGAGGGCTCTTTCATGAAGGAAGCTAAAATCCACTTGGGTGTCTCCTTTCTTTCTCATCAATCCTCTCTCATCATTGATGCATTTACACTCCTCATCTCCCTTCCCAGAATGAAATAGATCTCATATACTCCTCACATAATTCATATTGTTTCAGGAACTGGGACTTGTTCTGTTTCTGCAAGTCATTGTCTTGCTTGTTCTGTGGATTACTTTGGTTTATTTCGGCATCTTTCCTGCTTGTTTTACATCCTTTGTTGTTATTTTACACATTCTTTTTCTACTTGCACATGTTTTTCTGTACTCTAGTTGTGCAACTGTCCCACAAGTGTCTGTTTGCCCCTTTGTGATTACATATCATATTACTTTACATTAAAAATATTTATATATTTCAAAAGAGGAAAAAGACCATCAAAAGAAAAAGGATATACTACTGGCTTTCCCACACTGACAAACAGTAACTATTAGCAGCAAAAATCATGTCCAAAATTCTTAGAATCAATGAGGAGAGCAAAAAAGAGAAAGGAGATTATTGTCTGGAACTGCAGGAGTGCACTCTGCAGCTAATGATGAAGAAGAAGAATCTAGTCCTTCTAGGCCTAGACAAATCCAATGTGAGCAGAAACTGGAGATCTTTGCTAAGAGGAGTCTGGACAACTCAACAGCAAAAGGAGAGAAGCACCTCATAATATGATACAGTCTTGTGAGGGCCTGGAATCTTCTACCAAACTCTCTCCTACAATTATTCTCAGAGCTTTTGTGATACCTTGGTGACAGAAAAAGCATAAGGGATTGCCTCTTCTTAATAAGGCATACTAGATATTGCTTATAATCTCAATACATATTTTTGTTTTATACCTCAGAAGTAATTTTTGTTTATAAGTAAACATTTAATAGAGAAACTATAGGGAAGGGATTGATTTACTGTAATACTGCTCATATGCTTACAGTAGGTCTGTATGTGAATGCATGAAGGTCCATTCCTAGTGCCCTGATTACTACTATTTCAAAACATCACCAAATCTAGAGAGCTGACATTGTCCCTCAATAGCAGGGGTCAGCAGGGAGACAGACAAAGATGAGCTTGTTGTACCTGTGGTAAAATTTCCTAAGAAGACAAATGCATAATCAGGAAAACTAGAGTGCAAATGAAAAGTTTCCACTGTATGATGAAGTATATGAATATGGCATGTATCAATATCTCAGGGAACATCCACTTAGCAGTAATGTCCGAGAAGGGCAAGCGGCAGCTAAATGAAAGAAGGTATTTCAAAACCAAAGCTGCCTGCTGTTGTTTTGCATTGCTCATGTGGCACTGGTAAAAACTGGGATTATGGTAGGATTACACAGCAGGAAAGGCAGAGGAACACTGGTGATTCTGTTTTCTCATAATTAATTGAAAAAGGCACTATGATCTTCCGGGCACAGGAGGAAGAACATTTTTCTGGCAGGCTGCCCCTCTCCCTAACCCACGGCTGCCTGAGGTTTTGCCCATCTCCACTTTTTACAGAAAAGTCCGCTGGTTCCAGCAGTTGATGCACAGAGTCTTGGCTGCTGGATGGGGACAGTCAGAACATCAATCACAGCCAGTTAATCTCTTTTGGACATTTCTGAGCTTGGAGACTATTTTAACAGAAGAAGAGGCTTGTTTACTGTCTTCAGGCTCTTCTGGTTCTGGGAAACACACTATGTGCTGTAGCCTTTAAAATCACAACCATATATTTATGAAATAGAGTGTCCAACTAAATGTTAATCAGAAAGTTTTGGGTTCCACCTTAGCCTGCAAATTTTATGATGGATGATGACTACTTTATTTATTAAAAGCCATCCCTCCTTTCACTAAATCAGTTAACTCTGCTTGTTGCTGGACAGTTGCAGCTGTAAGGGCAACGCAACAATTTTGCATCTGATGTCGGACATTCATCTTTTACATAGACTCCTGTCACTTGTTCTGCCAAAATCTGTAGCAGAATATATTTTCCAAGAGCATCATGATATAAAACCTTGAGACATAAGAGCATCTTTTTAACTTTCCAGCTGAAAAGCAAAACAGAAAGTGGCTGGGGAAGATAAGTATTGAATTGAAATAGATATTAAAAAAGATTTAGCCTGCAATCTTTTGATTTATTAGGAGACTATCAATTTATAATCCTTTTTTTTCTGAATAAATGTGATGCCTTTCCCTGGGAACAGGATACATTTTTTTTTTTTTGTCAATTAAGAAATATAAATCTATTCTTTTCATAAGGAAAACATCCTTTCTTCAATTGAATTTTGAATCACATTTTCAACAACTGGCTGTGACAAAAAATGCAGTCTCACCAGAGGACTATTAATTTCAGCTTGGATTTAGGGCTTTGCTTCGTCTCTGGCAGAGTCTGTCCAACCATCATTTTCCTTTTGACACCAGCTGCAATACTGTTAATTTAAAGGACCATAATCAAGACAGAGGTATACATTTCAGCAAGTCCTTACTTGCATTACTCACAGCAGACCAGTGAAACAAAGATTTTTAAACACATAATTTAGTTTTCATTATTTAAACTATTGATTCACTTTTAGCATTTCATCCATCTTGGACAACGAAACTCTGCTGATCAATTTTGCTTTGCTTCATAATAATCCTCCTCTTGCCCAACATTTATGCTGCTTTGTCCTGTCATGTCAGACAAGAACTGAGAGAATCACACATTGCTTTATTTTTAAATAAAACATTTCAGTTTTATTCTGAAAATTCATTAAAATTTTCAAAATGATAGACAAAAAAAATTTATTATAAAGGCTATGACACATTTCTCTAAGGGCACAGCAAAACTTTAAAGGAAAGCTCTTGACACTTTTGAGAGTGTTCTTCCAGGACCTAAGAAATCAAAATATCAGTCCTACACTAAAAGTGCCCCATGTTAATTACACTATTCTGTTATAAATTCTCATCTTGTTGGCTTAGCTATCATAAATTTCAGAATCAGCTTAATGTTCTTAGCACACTCTAAAACCAGTGTCACAATTTGCAGTAAACATCTCCATGGTACTAACAATCTCCTAGCAAAAGGAACATTACCTATATTTTTATATATGCATATGCGTATGTTTGTATGTATGTGTGAAGGTAGGGAATTGATTGGTCCTGAATGAAAGCGTGTCCTTCCAATTGCAAATTTTTTTCCACCAGCAGAAATCTGAATATGGTATGAAAGGAGGACATAAAATAAAAAGTAGTAAACTATTACAGTCTATTTCCTTTTTTAGCACTGTCAGTTTCCATGAGAATGAAAATGTGGTAACTGTATTAATTCCAGTACTAACTTTTAGAAAAAGTAAAATGTAGTTCTTTAGGATTGTGCAACGGAAATAAAGTTAAAATGGTGGGATCTCAGAAACTGCCCGGTTTCATGGTGCAAAATACTAGTATAAACATATTCCCTGATACTTATTCTGAAGCTAAAACAACAAATATGTAAATCAAGACTATCAGACTGGATTGTTATTTTGATCAATTTAGAAGACAGTATGAAGCCTGCTTGTAGTCATCCTTCTGTGTGCCCTCTGATTTACCGTATAACTTGATGTTATCTAACATGATAGTCTATCCCAAGCCGGCACGTTCTCACGGCAGGTTTAATGAAAGAGTCTGCAAGAAAGTGAAACACAAGACGTTCAGTTACCTTAAATTGATCTTTGTATTTGCAAGTGATTTATCTTCAAAATGAATTATGGCATTTTATGAAGCTTCTGGAAGATATGCCAGTAGGATTTTTTTTTTCCTTTACTTACACTACTTCACCCAATAAAGAATGGGCTTCTCCTTCTCCCCATCTCCATTTCATAATTCTACCTACTGTTTAACTTTCAAAATCAGGCAAATTTAAAAAAAATACACAAGTCCTAGAACAATTTCTAATTATATTTTTCTTTTTAATGGATTAAATCAAGCATATCTGAGGTTTCACAGATAAATTACATTATTACTATAATCTCTGAAATGTTTTGGATTGTTCCAAACTTAATGAGTATGGAATTTTGAATATTTTCAATAAATTATGAGCAGGGGTATTTCAATAAATTTAATCTATTGTTATTTATGAGACACAAATTATTATCAAATCAAAGTCTTCTGTTTTTGATAAAAAGTTTGAATGCAACAAACACATGTTTTATTACCTGTTGTCCTGAATGTGAATAACCTGGGGGGAAAATAGAATTCTTTATTGTATAGATAATAACTCACGCAATGTTCATGAAAAAAATTAGTATATGAGATTAATATACCCAGTTATGGGAAATATTTACACCTTCTCATATTGCACAGCTTTAATATATTTGGAAAAAAATTTCTTATTTGTGTGATGGAATATTGATATTTTCTTTGATAAACATTACGTCCTATTACAGGTTATATATCCATATTAGGATAGAGATATG
>NW_008824238.1:841834-858651 GCF_000699105.1 Pygoscelis adeliae | reverse complement strand
TTTCCCTCTACATATACTCACAGACATAAACAGGAGATTACACTATTAGAAAATTTAACAGATTCTACAAATGAATTCAAGGCAGATAAGGAAAATGGGATACTTTGGATTTTTAGTTTGATTTCTAATGTAGGTCAAAGATCTCACTCCAGCAAATTCTATATCAAGTACATGGCTTCTGTATCTGTTTCAATATATTTTTTTCAATAATAGATAATGAACTTCATTGCTAGGTAAATTCTTCCATTAATTTATTTTTACTATCTCAGTTTACTAGTTTCAGCTTTAAATATGATATCCTTGTACTTTTTCTTTATGGATTGTCAGAAAAAAATTACTATGAAGGAATTGCTGTCAATGATCAAGTTACTGTTTCTCTCTCCTTGACAACTGAATTGCCAGAACTGTGCCCTGTACCTTTAGGGTTAAACTACTGGTGTTGCCAATAACTGAGCAAAAGAAGCCTCAACACTGAAGGCTTTACTGGCATGCTTGTATCTGCAGTGGGACTTTTGCTGTAGGAAGTCAAGCTCTGCCAGCTACCAGAGCTAAAAATCTCTCTTCTTTCCACAGCTACTGAGCACAAATGGAGTAGTAGGTAGTAATAATATCAGTTCTATACCACAGTCGATAGTTGTGGATAACAATGGACAGTTTACACCCTTGGACTTTTGCAGAGGTGGAGGACACTGTTACCTCTTCATTTTGTAGTGATTCTGCTTAAACTGGTACAAGCTGATCCATCCCTTTCACTCCATCCCTTTCATATATTGTGGTACTTATGTCAGCACGCTAAATATGTCAGCATAACTTTTTCTATGGTCATGTCATGAACCAGATCCAAGCACAGATCTGGCTAAAAAATATCCTCCTGGGTACTCAGTACTATGCTGTGGGTCCTGCAAAAATGGCAGAAGGCTTCAGAAATGGGCATTACAATGTTGATCATAAAGTCTCTTTGCTGTTCTTACTATTGGTTTACATTCTGAAAGGCTTTACTTCCTGAGTGCATCACTGCCGTGTCACTTCATGTAAACATTTCCACTCTGTCAACGTTGGCTAATTTAGCAAAAGGCGGTGAGCACCACATTTGAATACGAGGTGCCGTTGGAGTCTATGAAGCATGCATGGCGTTTTGCTGTGTTTCCTGCTCTACATTGGCTAGCAGATGCTGATGGTAACTGCAGTGGTGGCTGGATTTCCCACGCAGCTTGGTGTGACACAGCCTGCTGATCCATCACAGCCTGTCAGCGCTCTCACAGCATGCCTAATGAGGGGGTCTGTGATAATGTGGAAGATAAGCGATTCCCTTCCCATCAATTGATCCTTGCACTTCTAGGTGATTTGTCTTTGATGCTTCTTGCAGCATCTTACAAAGCTGCAGGCTAAAAAGCCAGCAAATTTTTCTTCCTTAACTTAGAGGATGCCTGGAGTCAAATACAAAGGCAAATATGACAACAGATGATGTGTACTCAGAAATCATACATTGGACCCTAAGCAAAGGAAGCAAAGCTTAATGTATTTCTGCTGGGGCTTCCCTTTCTTTTATTTTCCAATAATAAAGGATTTTAGGAGAAATAGTTATGAAATGTAAATAAAATAATAATTTTGCAGATGTCAAAATCATGAGCAAAAGAAATGTCAATATTCGAAAGAGATTCAGCAGAAAGTTAGAAATTAGAACTCACCAGAAGATGTAATTTGTATACAAGCTTTCTGTTAGACTTGTGAATTTTACTCCTTACATACCTGTGCTTGGAACTGTCACTACAGGTTCCAAGTAAAGATTAAAAACTAGTTTGGCTTTCTCTTGCTTCTCAAAACCCATCCATTCCCAGGCATTAGCAACCTTCAACTTAACTTCAATGTGACCATCCATATAATAGTTTCCTTCTTCCTTTAAAGCTTTTACAGCTGTGGGAATACAAAATTTTTGATAGGAAGAACATTGATTTCAATAATAGACTGAACTGGGAAAACCTAAAGAGTGGGGAGTGGGAAATATAACTAACTAGTCTTAATTGCCTATTTTGCTCAGAACTTAACAACTCCCTCTAGCCCTTAAACTGCCCCAGGAATATAGTCAAGGAGTACTAAAAATGGCTCCACAGGCTTTTACCATATATTCTGAAACTGATGCCTCTTACTCCCAGGAAGAGATGTCACCACTATTTTCACAAAGTCACCTCCACCATCTCAGCTGCTTCCAGTCCTGGGCAACAGAAATGGTCTCTCTGCCATGTTCTTTTCTGTCAGTGTAGATTCTACAAAACCACTAATACAAGGTGCCAGCCTGTTCCACTGATATCACACCCTGCTTCTCGAAATCAATTTTGCCATCTTAAGTGCTGCTAGGTTCATTTCTGGAGTGGCATATCTAGGCAGACATCTATCAGATATCTCATTAGGAAACCCAGAACAGAGCAAAGAATCTTGATGCAGACTGTATTGTTTCCTAACAAAAATCTTTGTTGCCTTAAGTACTGTGGAACTCTCATTGGGAGTTCAATAGCCATTAGTTCTATATGATCTGTTTTAATAAGCTATAAAAGGGTAAGATTTTAATTGCTAAATAGCAATAAACATTGATTTTTTTTTTGCCTTGCTGCTCTCCCCAGGACGAGCCACAATGGCTCTTTAGCCTGGACTGTCAGGTTTTAATTTCTAGTTGTTTCAGCTGTTATCTCCTTCCCTGCTCTCACATTTTTTTTCATCATCCAACTCTTGTTACAGCCTCCAGTTATGAACTGGAAACCTTCCAACATCAAAATTCACATGGAGAGAAAAAGCTGCAATGGGGACAGGAAGAATGGGAGACAGAAGCTGAAAAAGACTAATGAAGGGTAAGCATTAACAATCAAAATTCAACCTTGATTTTAATCCTGACTTTTCAATAAAAAATGTTGAATTTTAGTTATATATTCACGCCAACTTTCAGAAATACATTGTACACATCATGTATCATTTAATCACATTCCTTTCTAGAACAGGCATACAAAATCTTTACAATGCAATGCAATACTAAAGCATTGCATAGATATTTTCTGTTACAAAATGATAATTTAGCTATATTAGACCTATAAGAGCTGGTCTTTACCTGGTCTTTGGGGGAGCAAGGAGTTCATAACCCTGCGACTCACATTTTTCAGCTTTTTTCACAGGCAGCCATTATCACACTATTTAAGTAACATTGCATAAAATTGCAAAGTCTCAAGCGTATATTCTGGCAATTAGAGGCTTTGCTCTAGAATATTATGTACAATCTGGAATACTATAAATAGTTAATTACAGACCAATAATTGATTCTGTATAAAAGGAGATATGAGTTGGCAGGAGAAATAATGATTAGCCAACTGAACTAAGAAATGTACAGTGATATGAGTGGTACAAAACGTCCATTTGTCCAGCAACTACAGAGGAATTCTCAGGATAGAAATAGCATGGCAGTTTGATTTAAATGGTTCCTGTCATCTCAGTTTTTGAAATATATGGGTCTATAGTCTCTAAATTGTGCCCAGTAAATATATATTTAAAAAAAAAAGATCACATAAGGAAAAAAAAAACCAACTGTCAAGAACAACATTTTCTTTGTAAGAATAACAGTATCTTGAACTTGCTTGTCCCTGAATTTCATTAAATGCTAATTTTTCTGACTGACCTCAAGACACTGTGACTAGTAATTGAACTTTACTGTTAAATTGCTTTTTTAATTAAACAAAAAAAATGTTGTTTTTCTGTAATTTTTTAAAATCACATGATTTTCAACTAAGTGTCTAAAGGAAATAAAATCTTTCCTTCTGTAGCAGCTTCCTTTCTCACTTTTTAATAAAACCAAAATTATTTAATGGTTTTACTACTATCACATGTTCTATTGCAACTTCACAGAATATTTTAAAGCTACAGATGTGTCATGAAGAATAGAATTATAAGACAACCAGCTTTAAAATAAAGCCATGTTGAAAAGATAAAAATTAAAATTAATTTAAATCTTCATATTTTAAATTAACGGATATATTTAAGATTAAAGTCAAATATATATTTTTTGTATTCTATTTTTATTCTACTTTCAGAAACCAAACCATGATTTAGTTCAAATCTGGAAATAAAACATGTTTCAAATTATCAACATTTCCAGCAAAATGCAAATATTGACTTTCAACCCACTTTACCAGCTTCTCCTGCATTCTGTTTGAGGAGCCTTCTCTCATCTCACTCCTTGATCTTGGGCAAATCACTTTGTGTCTCTCAGATTCCCCTTTTATAAAGTGAGTAAAATATTTACTTACTGTTCTTACCTCCAAACAGGCTTTCTGTGGGTTAATTAGTTAATATTTATATAGCACTTTGAAAATCTAAAGAGTTATATTAGTGCCAAGCATTATTATTATGAAACCTTTTAAAAACATATTATTATGAAACCTTTTAAAAACACAATGCATGATCAATTAGCTCAGATCAAAGGACATGTAGCTGCGAAGGATCTAATCAAAAGTTTATAAATAGAATTATTGAAAGCAGACGAACTTTTATACTACCTCACACTTAAAGTACACAGAGACCTATTAGTCACCACCATGCCCTGTATTCCTCATGTCACAGACCAAACAGCTAGAGGTTTGAAGAAAGCCAATATTTTCTGTATTTGTTTAAGAGCTCATTAAGCAAACTGAAAAGTCCTGTTCTACAATATCTAAAGGCCTTTATTTAAAGTGTTATGTGAATATGGCTAAACAAATAGGAGGAAATGCCTCTGAAATACATTAATATCAGTTATCATTGGTATTTTATCTAATCAGAAGGCCATGCCATTTTCTCTAAGGCTAAAACCCAAAGGTGGTGACTTGGAAATTTAGTTACAGAGTTTTTTAGCAACGATAGAAGCTGATGTGATAATGAGGATAATTTTGTCAGAATAAAATTTAGGATAATATTGTCAGAAAATTTTCATTGTCTAAATCAGGTGTTTCTTTTGCTTCAGAGGTAATAGCATGACATATTTGGCTGTGGTTCTGAAGTTGAGAAAAGACATCAATATCTTTTAGCATTTTTTGTCACACTGATTTTTGGATACAAAATGAAGGGAGGAAGGATTTTATCCATAAATATGTATCTATACCCTTCATATTTTGAACTGCATCTATATATCTACCTAGTTCTTGGCAGTTTCTTCATCTGCCAGGATACCTATTAGTCAGTGTGAATCCTAGTAAAATATATTTTAAAATATTTTTAAAAAGTTAAAAATTACAGCTATAGTAATAAACCCAAAATATATTATTGAGGTTCACATTTTCCTTTTTGACTCGTCATGTTCATTCTTCCACCTGTGCCTTTCTTTATTCTCTTTGATTAGGAATTTATCTACCTGATTTTCTTCTCTTTCTCACTTCTTTATGAATATACCTTGCAGCTCTGGACCTCTGAGTACTGCATGTCATATAATATTGTATTTTAAAATTAATTTCTGTGAAGAAAAGTTCTTTCACACTTTTTAGTCTACTTCCTCACCTCCTTTTTGACATTATAATGTTTAAAATGATTCAGAGGCTTCAATTCAGCAAATGAACTACTATTTACAATATTCAAGGTATATTTGTATGTCTACACCCATTTATATACCTACACCTATTTGTATACTTAAGAGGCTTTAGCTGCAGTCATCTTTAATCCTGGATTTTCAGGAAAAAAGCCAACACTCTTACAAATTTTTATTTTCTCTTTAAATTCAAAGTAATCCTAGAAATGCTAATTGGAAGGAAATTAGGAGATTATCTAATTCAATCTCCTGCTTGAAATGGGACTAATGCCACTATCAGATTAACAATAATTTTATCTAGGCAACAGAGAATGCTATAAGCATCTGTAATTTTGTATTAAGTATATTACAGGGACATATAATCTTTCCAAAATAAATCACCACAAACGGAAAAAATAAAAGATTTAAAAAGTGATAACTTACATGAAAATACTGATGAGACATTAAAGCAGCTTTTTTACAGCAATGATGATACCCTAGACTGATTGAAAATAGTTAGTGAGGACATATCTCTCATCTTCCCCATTCGTTTGTGCCCAAATCATATGCTCTGGGACTTTTTACCTACAAAAATCCTTCAAACACACCAGACAGCAAAACTGAACATTTCTTTTAAAACAAGATTATTGAGTCACTTCCATTATATCACTGGGCTGGATTGCTCATCCCTTTCACTTTTTTAAAAGCATCCTTATTTTCAGGATGAAGCCTTGTGTGGTCAGGAAGAACAGGATGAATCCCAGTATGTATCAAGTCATTAAGAACTCTGCACCATCCCAGCATCTGTTTTCGCAGCACTTCTCTGTTTCTTACACCCTTGAAACTGGATATTCCTTAAACTACTGTGCATTGCACTTTCTTTATCTTTTGTGAAGTAGTTTGAACTATGTTTTACATGTTATTTGACATAAAATATAAGCAGTGGGTTACTATCCCCTTCCTTGATTTATACTGTATTCTTCTTCCAATAAAAGTTAATGTCCTGTTTGCCCTCTTCATTGCAGCAACATATTAGGTTGAAAGCTTTATGTTTGGTTTTGGTTTTGGGTTTTTTTAATAATAACTCTCTAATTCTTTCCTGCTAAGTACGCTCATAGCTTAAGAGATAATTTTTTCATTGCATTTTTAGTTTAACTTCTATTGCACTTACATCTTACTTGAATAACATTTATCATTTGTTAGTCAATGCATTAAAGTTCTCCAAAGCTTTCAGTGCGCATATACTTTTTGCCTTTTGGTTTCTATATTGAATGAACATACTGTGTTCAGTACCAAAAAAAAAAACCCCAACCAATGCAAAGGCTCAAAGTCCCCTTATTTTTTATGAGTATTATCGCCCCAAAACACCAACATAATTTTGTAATAAAAGTTCAATAACCCCCTTGGCTGAGATTTTTAATATTATTCTCATACAATATTTTGGCACCCGTTTTTCTTTTTTTATAGACTTGCCTTGAGCATCTTAAATCACAGAGTTTCTTGAAAGGCCTGGGAGATTACTAGGGCACTGCTATGGGTTTCAAATTTTTCTTCTTTGTACATACCTGCTTTTGCTTTAAAAGCATCAGATTACAGCAGAATTTGAGATTAATTTATTAATTTATTAAGACATTTTGCCAGTGATATTATTTGAATGTTTTCAGTGCTAGGTCTTCAGACATCTGAAATATTGGTTGTTGGAGGACTGGTCTTCTTTGGGTTGTTTGGAGGACTACAGCATATCACTGTTAAACACTAAGGAAGATAGCAATGGTAACCCTGGTAGTCCATGCTCTCCTGATCATTTTACCTATAGATTAATGTATTTTTCTCATTAAATGTTATTCTTTAGAATGAGAGAAGGCAACTTTTTCTATAACTAGATGAAAGCTTTGAGCAGTAGATATATTGTACAGAATGTCAAGATAACATACTCTGATCAGTAGAACTATAAAAACATGTGATGTTCATGAATTGTTAAGATACTGAATAGGTCACCTATTATTTTAAAAATGTAGTAAATTTTTATCAAGAATATCCACAATTAGTAATATCTGTGGTACGTCATGATCTATATTTCTTATGTCATTTATCAGAATGCAAGTAAGCATATTTAGTCTAAATTATTAGGATCCTGGAATGAAGAAAGCACTATCAAAAATCTAGTGTGTTCACAGGAAGATTCAAATCACAAAGATTGCCAACTGATTAAACCACCTAACATGTTACGTTATCAATGCAGATTTTTCTTGCCTCTTTTAGTAAGTTTTAAATAGCTCAGATAAATGCTCTGCAATTAATCTATTTGAAAGTCTGTTGAGACATAATTCTTGTAAGGATTTTTTCTGCTTCTCTACCCCAGTATTTACCAATAATGTTCAGGGTGTACTTGTTTGCTTCTCATAAATCTGCAAAATAAAATGTCATTGTTTGCTTGGCACGTGTGATCATCTCAGAAACTTCTGTAAGAAACCTTATCTTGCTCTTTGGTAGCAAGGAATAGTATTAATAACCATAACACTGCAGAAACTAGTAGCTTGTTTACTTTGTCAATAAAGACAAAGTTTTCTTCAGACCAAATATTTTGGTTTCCATGTGTTGAGTTTCTCTGTGAGTATCGGGTGCTAGAAAACTAAAAAACTCAGAGAAATCTCAAGCAGAACTGCTAAATCTTTCCTGGCTTCCAGCAACAACAAAATACCAGCCCAAGATGACTTGATTCATCATCAGCCAACTGAAAATTCTGCAAACCTCAGTCAGACATTCAGAAAAAAAAAAAAAATCAAGGTTTCTAAGAGGGTTTTCTTTTTTTTTTTTTTTTTTTTTTTTTTCCCTTGTAATAACATTTAGAAATTTTGCAAGACCTTTAACTTCCATCTGTTTTTCATGTGGAAGTTGTATGCAACCAACTACTGATTGAAGAAACTGTACAAAATTTAAGCCAGTAGATGATGTTTTCCTGAAGCATCAGATATTAATAGTTCAATTAAATTTTGTGACAGTGTCCACAACACATTTGTTGTCTGGGGTTTTTTTTGGATCCTCCCACATCCCAGTCTTAATCACTATTTTTACAAAACTGAACAAAATGAACCATGTTTGAGTTAGAAAATAGTGTAAAATCTGCACAGAGGCCTGGA
Source organism: Pygoscelis adeliae (assembly GCF_000699105.1). Lineage (NCBI taxonomy): Eukaryota > Metazoa > Chordata > Aves > Sphenisciformes > Spheniscidae > Pygoscelis > Pygoscelis adeliae. The sequence continues at coordinate 849,996 of NW_008824238.1, read as the reverse complement.
TAAGTCATCAGATACAGTCATACAGAATGATCAAGGGAATTCATTCAATGAATGCATTCACTGACATTCAATTTAAATTGTAACCCAAAGAAACCAGGATATTAGAAGGTATTCAGACAGCCAGATTGTGATGTGTCCAGTACCTGTAACTGGGATCAATGTTCCAAAAAATCTCCATTCTTAATTAAATGCAAGGGAAAGGAACACATTCTTAAACATTTGCTGTTTAGATTAGTGCTAAATCACATACAGCTACATTTTTTAAAATTAACAATGCTGAGCTATTGACCAACTTTCAAAATCTTGACGTTACTTTTAAATATTATACAGGATAACTGAACTCTCTTGAGTATTCAGTGGTGTTATACTCTTGACTATACAGTGGTGTATGTTGGTTCTCCAAAACATTTGAGATTGATATATCTCTCAAATACCACTGAATAGAGAGTCACACTAATACTCTCTTGAGTATTAGTGGTGACCTTCAGACCAGTGAAGGTCTTTTTCATAAAATCTGATCTAAATGCTCACAATAACAGATTCAGAGATTGATTGTTTTCAGTAACACTATGGAACACCCCTGCAGATTGAAAACATCTTTTTTTTTTATTAAAAACAGTTTTAACAGCTGCCAAAAAAACAAACAAGAAAAAAACATAAATTCAGACACATGTACCCTGTAACTTAGATGCAAGAATGAAAACTTGGTAAGAGCAGATGGAGTATTCTTTGACTATAAAGGAAAATAATAATTCTTTGATATTTGCTTTCATTATGACATCTCATTTCTTTACACCTTTTGCTATGGTTGTGTTCTTTATTTATTCCTTAAAAGCAGATGGCAAAAATTACAGAAAAATATCTTAGGCCTTTGTTTGAATTCTCTACTTCTTCCTTATCTAAATCTCAGCTTCCTTCTAAATTTCAGCTTATGGATCAAATTTTTGAAAAATAGAGCACCAAGCCAGTATGTCCAAAGTGTGATAGTTCATCTGCCCTATGTAACAGATAAATAAAACAAAATACCGAAGTACCAAAACACAACTTGCATAGCTATACAGGGATCAGAACAAATGTTATAAGACCTTCTGTCCAAGTCAAGGACTCTGAAAATCCCTGCTCAGCTACTCCAGAACTGTGGTGGCACCTTAGTACCAGGGAGAGAGGTCTTCAGCTTTGCTGGGGTCCTCCCTCATGTCTCAGTCTCCCTGGTGACAAGAATTGGCCATTCAGTTTGAGAACCTCAACATGATATATGTTCCCAGCCTCATCTAATTCATACCGATAGGGATTTACAAAAGGCATTTACAGCTTCCATTTTCTTTCAAATATTGCTAGAAGAAAATGGAAGGTGACAGGTCAGGTTGTAATCAAAGCACTCATGCTGGGACAGGAAAACCCAGGTTTTTGTTTGTACGTAAAAGACATCAAGCTCCCTGCAACCACAGCTGCCACAAGTGACCCATATAAGGTGCTGTAGGCTGGTTTCATTGAAAAGAGGGGAGGAGGAAGAGAAACCACCTGCCTCTTTAACCTCTTTTGTTGAAGCTGCGTTCCTGTGAAAAAAAGAGTCCATGGAGCATGACTGAAGCCTTGTGACTCAATGGGGCACAGACCACCAAGCTTTTATGCCCAAGTCAATTGTCTATTTTACTAAGTGACTAATCAATGCAAAATGAATGCATCAAATTAGTGTTTTTTCTGCTGAATAACTCTGAGTGAAATTTTTTCTACCTGCTCTGCTTGTTTTTAAATGCTTATGGTTTTAACCCCTGCAGTCAGTAAAGCCCAACACCTACTAACATCTACTGCACTCAGTCTCACACATGACATAAACCCAAAGATGCTGGGCTTGTCAGGTTCCCCTTTCCAATAGGTGGGAGCAGCAGACTACCTACCACTGCTGCTCCTGTTGCCCTAAAACAACTCATGAAACACTAAGATTCTCAGCCAGCCATATCACAAAGCATGAACATGCTCCTGCCTCTTTTATAAGCCAAGAAATGAGAACGAAGAGCTAAAATAAAAAAGTGAAGTATACTGGAGTTAAATGCTTTACCTTTGTTCATCATTTCATATGGATAACTGAATAAAAACTACTGCACATAAAAACACACAGGCATCTTTTTTGGTCAACACCTCCAACATATAATGTCACACTGAGTTTTTATCAGAATTGGGAAAAATTTAAAAAAAGATGGAAAAATTGCCAATGAAATTTTGAAATGTCTGAATATGAATTTCTAGTTTATAGTCAGAAATCCCCACTTAATTTTAAATGGCAATAGTTCTAGAGGAAATACTCTTTTAAGCAGTGCTAATTTCTGCAGACGCACAGATAGTAAGAGGTCTATTCAAACCATGCAGTAATAGCCATTCTACAGTGTATATCTGGAGCCCCATTAAAATGCAGAATCAGGGCTTTAGGCAAGCTGCTGTCGTCACCCTGCTGTCTCTGTTCCAGCTTAATGGAATCTTATGACAGACACTGAGCAACAGATGAAAATGACTCAGATAATTTATTCTTCTATCATTTCAGCATCTATTTAAAACTTTAAAATGATCTATTTCTCTTAACACATTTTGATATTCTAACTGAAAGCTAGTCTGTATTTTGTTCCACTCGAAGTACAAATTATCACTTTTGGGGCTATTAGCCAGAGATACAAAAGGAAAAAATCTAGGCCTTTTTTTTGTCCTTTCTTGCAATTTTCATCATAAATTATAGAACACTAGATTTCCAAGTTCAGGTCGAATTTAAATAACAGCAGGTCTACATTTAAAATTCTTTTGTATATTAGTATTTCCCTAGGTGTCAAATCAGAAAATGGTTTGTGCTGTGTTGTTTTGGTCCTGCAGAAAATCTATAGTGAGTTTAATAAAGAAGTACAGTTGTCTAAAATGTTACATGCTATTTAGTCTAGCTATAGAGAAAGAGAGGGAGCTATATTTTATTCACATTTACTGCACCCTTTAGGTCTAAACCTAATAGGCACTTTTTCATAATCTAGAGCACTTTATATTTATGAACTCTAATTTAGTTCTTCCCTTCTATACTCCATTATACTGGAAAAAGTTTCTCTCAAAATTGGAATTCTTAGCACTGAATGATGTGTAACATTTTTTGTCAATGAAGAAGCACACCTTCACTTTACTGAATTTACTTTATCTTTCAGCAAGTTTTATTTTTATTTTAAAAGCCCAAGTCAATTTGTTGTTTCCTGTGTTCTAGCCCTCTTCATAAGTGTGTCACTGATGTGTTTCATAGTACACCTCTATCAGGGTTTCTGTTCTGCAAAAGTGTAACTCACTACAAAGATATTTAATGTTTACTCATTCACACTCCAAGTATGTTAGCAACATGGTCTACACCTGTGGAAATCTATAGCTATGGCCTTATGATTGTATTTTGCAACATCCTTGGGCAGCCCTGTTGCTTTGAACATTCAGTAGGTGAAGTTATTAAAGAAAGCACAACATTCTGATAGAAAGACTATCCTCCAGATTTAGACATCTAAACTTAGGTGTTTGCTTGTGCTGTAAATGTCTAAATTTCTAATACTAATGGAGAGTGATTCAGTGTAATTTGCAAAACATACCTACTAGCTAGTCAGATGGACAAGCAGAACTGACTGCCACACTAAGAGTTTCTTTTTTTTCCCAGCTATGACAGCAGATGGCTCACATCAATCATTGGAATTTACTTCAAGAGACTGGATCATTTTCAATACATTTGTCTCCTTAGGACTCTGGAGGCATTTTTTTCCATTGTTTTTTTTGTTTGTTTGTTTGTATGTTTGTTCATTTAATTTATGGCCTTACTTTTCTAATGTAAATCCTTGGTTTTAAAGGAAGTGTTGTGGTTTAACCCTGGTAGGCAGCTAAGCACCACACAGCTGCTCCCTCACTCCCGCACAATCAGAAGGGTAAAAGTGCAAAAACTCGTGGGTTGAGATAAAGACAGTTTAATAAGTAAAGCAAAAGTTGTGCGCACAAGCAAAGCAAAATAAGGAGTTCATTCACTACTTCCTATTGGCAGGCAGATGTTTAGCCATCTCCAGGAAAGCAGGGCTTCATCATGCGTAGCAGTTACTTGGGAAGACAAATGCCATAACCTCAAATGTCCCCCCTTCCTCCTTCTTCCCTGCAGCTTTTTACTGCTGAGCATGACGTCATATGGTATGGAATATCCCTTTGGTCAGTTGGGGTCAGCTGTCCCAGCCGTGTCCCCTCCCAACTTCTTGTGCACCCCCAGCCTATGCGTTGGCAGGGCAGTTTAAGAAGCAAAAAAGGCCTTAACGCCATGTAAGCACAGTTCAGCAATAACTAAAACATCAGTGTGTTATCAACACTGTTTTCATCACAAATCCAAAATTTCAATAGCACTATATAAGCTACTATGATGAAAACTAACTCTATCCCAGCCAAAACCAGTACGGTTATTCTGTCCCAAGTGCAGGGCTTCGCACTTGTCTTTGTTAAACTTCATACTGTTCTTGCTAGCCCACTCTTCCAGCCTATCCAGGTCTCTCTCTAAGATGGCTCTCCCTTCTGACATGTTCACCTCACCACCTAGTTTTTGTCATCGGCAAACTTGGTGAAGGTGCTTTCAGTCCCATCACCCAGGTCATTTATGAAGATGTTTAGCAGTGTGGGGCCCAGTATCATTTCTTGGGGGACCCCACTTGTGACAGGCTGCTGGTCTGAGTAAAAACCATCGATCACCACCCTCTGAGTGTGGCCTGTGAGCCAATTTTCCACCCATCTTGCAGACCACCCATCCAGTCTGTATCTTGCCAGTTTGTCCAACAGAAGGATGAGGGAAACAGTGTTGAACGCTTCGCTGAAGTACAGGTGAACAACATCCACTGCTCTCCCCATGTCGACAGATGTTATTTTGTTGTAGAATGCGATCAGGTTAGTCTGGCATGATTTGCCCTTGGTAAATCTCTGCTGGCTTTTCCCAATCACCGGCTTCATTTTGTTTGTGATAGTTTCTAGGAGGACTCATTCCATTACTTTCCCAGGGACTGAAGTAAGACTAATGGGCCTGTAGTTTCCTGGGTCCGCTTTTGGGCCCTTCTTATAGGTTGGGTATGACATTTGCCCCTTCCAGTCATCAGGGACATCCCCTCATCTCCAGAAATTTTCAGAGATTATAGACAGTGGCCTTGCAACAATGTTAGCCACTTCTCTTAACACCCTGGGGTGGATTCATTCACATGGTTTAGTGGGCATGGTGGTGTTGGGTTGACGGTTGGATTCGATGATCTTGGAGGTCTCTTCCAACCTTAATGATTCTATGATTCTATGATTCTATGATTCTATGATTCTGTCCGAGCCCAGATTTATGTGGGTTGAGCTCTTTGTAAGAGGCCTCAGACCAGCCGTTCCTCCACTACTGCTGGGTTGACATGTGTTGTAGTAGCTACTTGATCCTGTGATCTGGGGTCCAGCTACATTGGTAAAGGCAGAGGCAAAGATGGTATTGAGAACCTCTGCTTTGTCAGAATTACTAGTAACTACTTTCCCTGCCCTGTTTAGTAATGGGCCTGTGTTTTCCTTGTGCTTCTGCTTACTGCTCACATATCTGAAGAATCCTTTCCTTTCTTTGACATCGCATCATAGCTGGTCATGAGATAAAGTTTTATCATCCAGAGTGAGCCATTCACACACACCTTAAGGCCTTTGTGTCATTTAAGACATTTCCATGCTCCAAATTAGTAGTTTTGTCTAAAGCCTGGATTCCTTCCTGTAATTTGGTGTTCTTCACTGTAAATGAAATCCAGATGTATTTGTAGTTTTCTTCTAGGCAAATCAGCCCTTTGTATTAGCATTAATTAACTGAGTCTCACCATATCACTCTGCGGCAGACTAGTTTTTCTATCAAGTAATGTTGATATGAAAGCCTAGATAATTAACTGTAAGTCAAGAATTTTTGCATCCTTTATATGAATACAGTTTAAAAAAAGTGCGTGAGTGTATATATATGCACACACCGTTTTTTTAATTCAGGAGAAAACCAATTAAGCCTGCTATATAATGAGCAATCATGCCAACAACAAATCAATTTCCATATAATTTGTATGATGCGGTACTATAAATTCTACAAGGAGGATCAATAATTGGCAATAAAATATCAAGCTATAATTCTCCAACCTCCATGGCCAGTCTACACATACTTATGTAAAAATAGAACTTAATTTTTAGTTTATTGTCTGTACAAGCTGATTTACTGCATAAGAAAAAAAGTCAGGGGTCTGGCCATTAGTACAATCTAAAACACTCCCAGAAAAACTAGAAAGGTTTTTGAGTGGATGCAGGTAAGCATTTAGTGCAATTTCAGGAATCCAAGGATATCTCATCTGGTTTTCGTCACCACTACAGAATTGCACAGACCCAATGAAAAATCTGTCAATCTGCTAGACCCATGAAAAAGGGCTGATTACAATAAAGCATTGAAAACGGTAATAGATGCCTTTGTTGAGGCAGCTACATACCATATACCACTTCTGAATACGTGAAAAGTTCTCCAGTGGAGCACAGATTCACAAGTAAGGAACAGTTAGGAGAGTATAAATGCAGAATAAGATAATCTGATCTTCATCCTGAATTCCTGTAAGGTGGAAAATCTATTCTGAATTGATATCTCACTTTCTTTTTCTACATATTTCATGAACTACCTTTCTATAAAATCTGGAGGGACTTCCAAAGAGATAAGGGACAGACCAAATCCACTGATCTTACATTTGAATGCTAGTGTTTTGGGGAGAAAAACATACAGGAGAAATTCCAGAGTCTATTGTAAAGGTTTGCATTTGATAGAGATGATAGAGTTTGAAGGGAACTCCTTAGGTTCTGCATGAGCTTTCTCGGTAGGCATGGTTTGTTTCTTGAAGTTCTTGAAAACAAAATATTCCTCTTAAATGTAATTAAATTTACATTTCGCAATTTTTGCTTTCTTTGTAATATTTTTAGTTCTTTCAAATAGGGCAACATATGGTTGGTTGTTCTTCCTTAGAGCTTAAAGATAGTCAAATTTCATCTTTGAATAGAGGCTTTTAAAATTCTGGCTAAATCACTGTGAACTGATTTTGGCTGGAGTATTACTAAGCTATTTAGTAACTATTATAAGTGTTTTAAAATCATGATGATTTCCAGTTGTACTGGATAAGGTTCACTTCTATTAGACAAGGATCATGCTGACAATTTGATACAAAAGATATTATGAACATTATTGTCACAGAGATAAGCTTCATTCATCATATCAAGAAATGTTAATTTTTAAGTAACATTATCTCCAACTCTTCTGCTTGTTCAGGTATCTAAATCCATAAAGCAAGTGGAAAACATCCCTTAACATGGGGTTACAGAAAAAGAAAGTGAGTTATTAACCAGATAGAATTCCTATTGATGTCAATGGGTATAAGCGGAATAATACATATTTCTAACCACAGTCTAATAGTCCAAGGATAGTATATAGCAATAAAAATGGAAACATTCTTTTCACAAATCATCTGTTAGCTTATCAAGTTTTTGCCAATATAACTTCTTACATTTGATCAATTCCTTTGATCAATGAATTCCAATAAGAAAACCCCTTTCATTCCTGAAAATTGCTGTTGATCACCATATTGTTGATATGAAATAGCATTTCTCTTTGGTTTCCCAGAATAGATAGTAACAAATTAAGCACATAATATATCATGACTTAGAAAAATAAATGTAAGGAACAGCTTGCAGATTCTCAAAGGAGGGAAAGTCTGCCTAAAACAGTACTGCCTATACAATCTCCAAGTATAGGGCTAATATATATATCAGATTTCCACAGGTATCTCTCCTTTTCCACCTATAAATTTTGTCAAAGTAAAATTTAAATATTTGTTTTAAGCTGTTAGAGGGTACCAGATGCTTGAGTCAGAGCTATGAAACTAATTCTGACTAAGCTGTCATACTTTTGGAAATTGTCAGAGTACTCAGTGCTAAACAGCAGAGTACAAGTGCAGCAATTTTGACACTTCCTGAAAACATCTGATTTTTTTTCCAAAATGTTGATTTATTGCATACACAGTAAATATAACATTTTTAGGAAATATCAGACTTATGGCAAATTCACCACAGTTACTTATATTACTTTCGGGGGGGGGGGGGGGGGGGGTGCG
>NW_008824238.1:828672-841775 GCF_000699105.1 Pygoscelis adeliae | reverse complement strand
TCCTAATCCAAGTAGGTAGGGATTATGGGAGTCAGGGAGTAGGGGAATAAATTAATATACAGATCATTAAATATCCTCATCTGCTTATACACAGAAAAAAAATTCTGTCATGAAATAGGACTACTCTCTGTAGTTCTCAGATACAGGCAAGTTTGTGCTCTGCCTTTTCTGTTCTCAGTTAGTGATTGGGGTTTTTGCAAAGCTTTTGAATTTCTGACCACTCTCTAATATACTTTGAGGCCAACAGAAAGACCCAGCTAGCAGAGACACAGCAGTCGCACAGCAAGGGCACAGAGCACCTCTGCTGATGACTGCATGGGGATGCTCGAAGTGATGGTCTCAGTACAACACAGGGTATGTTCTATGTCATTGACTGGTGAAAACATCTGTGGCACAGAAGAGATCTCTGGTGGGGAGGACACCTCTCTCAAGGTCTGGGGCTGGAGAGAGGGTTGTTGCCTCTCCTGGGGCCAGGGCAGCAGGGGCCTCCCCTGTGCCTTGGTCACAGCCCTGAGTCACCAGGTGAAGGAACTGCAGGAGGAGGTGAACAACAGCATGGGTTCCTGATGACAGGAAAAAAGCAAATATGACACTCACCTTTAAGAAGGGCAAGAAGTAGGATCCAGGTAACTGCAGTCAGCCAAATTTCAGTCTCTGGGAAGGTTACAGAGTGAATCCTCTTAGAAGCTGTTTCTATGCACATAAAGGACAAGAAGATGATTAGGAACCACTGACATGGGTTTAGCAAGAGCAAATCATGTCTGACTAACCTGATTGCCTTATATGATGAGATAACTGGCTTTGTGGACAAAAGAAGGGCAGTGGACTTTGTATGCCTTAATTTTAGTAAGGTCTTTCATATAGTCTTCTGTAGGCTCCTTATCACCAAATTGGTGAGATACTGACTGGATAACTGGATGATAAAGGTGGTTGGAACACTGGCTTGATTGCTGGGTTTAAAGTGTTGTGATCAGTGGTGTAAAGTCCAGCTGGCAGCCAGTAACTAGTAGCATCCCTCAGGGATCCATGTTGGGGCCAATACTGTTCAATGTCTTTATTAACTAACTGTGGTGGAGGGCACTTTCAGCAAGTTTGCTGCTGACACCAAACTTGGGGTTGCGGGACAGTCAATATGCAGGACATATTGTTCATATTGTTCAGCTATTCAGAAAGACCAGAATGGGCTGAGTAATAGCTAACAGGAACTTCATGGAGTTCAACAAGCCGTCTGGAAAGCAGCTTGGCAGAATAGGATCTGGGGGTCCTGGTGGACACCAAGTTGAACATGAGCCAGCAATGTGCTCTTGCAGAAAAGATGGCTAATGGTGTCCTGGGCTGCACTAGACAAAGTATTGCCAGCAGATGGAGGGAGGTGACCCTTCCCCTCTACTTAGCACTAGTGAGGTCACACCTGGAGTACTGTGTCCAGTTCTGGGCTCCTCAGTACAAGAGAGACAGGGACATACTAGAGACAGTCCAGTAAAGGGCCACAAGGATGATGAAGGGATTGGAACATCTCTCCTATGAAGAAAGGCTGAGAGAGCTGGGACTGTTCAACCTGGAGAAGTGAAGTCTCAGGGGGCACTTCATCTATATACAAATACCTGAAGGACGGTGCAAAGAGGATGGAGCCAGGCTCTTTTCAGTGGTGCACAGTGACAGGACAAGAGGCAATGGGCACAAACTGAAACACAGGAGGTTCCCTCTGAACATCAGAAAACACTTTTTCACTGTGAAGGTAGTCAAACACTGGAACAGGTTGCCCAGGAAGGTTGTGGAGTCTCCATTCTTGGATATATTCAAAAGCCACCTGGACAGAATCCTGGGCAAACAGCTCTACGTGGCAAAGCTTGAGCAGGGAGGTTGGACCAGGTCCTTTCCAACCTCAGCCATTTTGTGATTCTGATTCTGTGAAAAGCAAATGTGAAGTCTTGCACCTGTAATGGAATAACCCTGTGCACAGTACAGGCTGAGGACTGACAATTTGGGAAGCAGCTCTGCAGAAAATAACCTGTTGGTCGTCCTGATGGATGACAACCTGAACATGAGCCAGCAATGTGCCCTTGCAGCAAAGGTGGCCAATAGTACGCTTGGCTGCATTAGTAAGAGTGGAGCCAGCAGGTTAAGGGAAGTGATCCTTCCCTTCTGCTTGGCACCCGTGAGAGCACATATGGACTGTCATGTCCATTTTTGGGCTCATTTCAAGAAAGACATCGACATGCTACAGTGAGACACATGGAGGGCAACTAAGCTGGTCATGGCTGGAGCACACGACTTGTGAAGAGAAGCTGGGGGAATGGGTTTGTTCAACCATAAAAGAAGGCTCAGGGGAGACCTTATTGCTGTTGACAACTGATTGGAAGATAGAAGATGGGGCCAGACTCTTCTTGAATGTACATGGTGATAGAGCAAGAAGCAATGAACAAATGTTGGAACAAGATGAAATCTCCATCCTTGGTGGATGTCAACTGAACACAGCCCTGGGCAATGTAATCTAATTAGACTTTCTCTGAGTTGGGACTAGATGACCTTCAGCAGTCCTTTCTAACTGGAGTTATTCTATGGATCTCTGATAAGATTTATTTTCTATTATACCAAGATACTTTTCTAAAGTAATTCTAGAGGAAAAACTGAAGAAGAATGGGAAAGGTAAGCAGGACAGGAAATGTCATTCAAGTCTTCACATCTGTTTCTCACTGCCAATGGCAGGAAAGAGAGGTTTTTGCTAATGTCCTGAAGATGGTAAGTGAACAGGTTTACAAAGTCTGATATGGCTCATATGGAAAATGCTATGGAAACTGTAAGACAACAAGTAAAACAGACTATGTACAAAATTACCCTACAGCGTGTTAAATGATAAAAATTTCCTTTATGAATTAAGAGCATACTTATTTTTTTCTGGTTTTAGTCTGTATAGTCTTAGATATCAAAGTAAAAAGAAATATTGCTTTTACTAAAAGAAATAAAGAAGATGGCTCTGGGAAGTTCAAGTCTCTCTTACCTTGACCTTTTCACCTGAAATGCTATCAATGGCTAGAAAACTCCTAATAACACCACCCATAGAACATTTAGCAAAAAAATCATGATAAATTAAAAGGCAAAGCAATAATAACTTTTTTTTTTATATCCTTTTACATTCATGTTGCATGTGTTTAACATTAATGCCCAGTAGCATTCCAGTTACAACTGGAAAAGGAATCCTTATATATATTTAACTATTCCAGCTCCTTAACTCAAAGATTGAAAAGACTCCTAGACTTTTTCAGAATAACCACATTATTTGACAAATACAGGAAATCAAGACTGAAAATTCCTGATCTTTTTTTTCCCTTTAAGATGAGATTCAAGAGTATCTGTTTCTTCTTTACAGTATACAAGTTTTTTCAGACTCCTTCTACAGGAGAAGAATAACTTTTTTTTTTTTTTACTTTTTTTTTCTCCTGGTCACCTTTAAGAAAGCAATTGTTCCTACTCAATAGCTTAGTAGTTTCTAAGGAAAATAAGCAAGAAGGAGCTAAACTCATTGATAAACAGAAATTATCTATGACTACAGACATTCACAGTCAGTTGGCAGACAGATTTTGTTATTCTAGGTATGAATATCAGTGCTAACAAATAAAACTGGATGTTGAATTCTCCTGTCCTGTACATTGAGTAATAAATAGGATACTAGGTACGTTGCCTTACAGATTATCATATTGGACTAAATATAAAACTGGTAAAGCAAATGAAATATTTCTTTAATAATTATAATTGCTGAGGATGTGGCTAGTGCTTCATCCAAGCAGACTAAAAGGAACAGTAGCCTAAGAATGTCATTTAGAAGAAAAGAAATGAAAACAGTGTGGTTGACAAAGAACATCTACACTCCAGAACATCTCAGGAAAAAATGCTGGCTGATTTATTGAATTCTCTGAAGGATGGACCCAGTGAAATTAAGACTACAGCCATAACTCCAGTTTTAGCTCCTGAATATGAAAACAATGCAATAGGGACTCTAGATATGGACAAATAACTACCTTCACAATAAATGAAATTGATATTACTTCACTTTATTTGCAGAAGACTTATCAAGCCACTGTGGTTGCAGCAAGATATCACACGTACATCTCTGAAAGATATCTTCTTAGGTCAGGACTGAGAAATGTTCCAGAGGCCTCTGCTAAAAAAATGTTGCATTTGCTATGCTTCGCTTATATAAGTCTACACCAGTAAATTCCATAGCACACAAATCTGTCTAAAAGAGTCATTTTTAATTTTGTTAATGTTATGAAAATGTCACTGTTAAAAAAGCCTGAAGCATCTTAGAAATTGCAAAAAATACTAATACTACTCTCAGTGTATCTACATAGATAAAGAGCTGCTTTAAGTCAATGCCTTATCCACAGACCTGGTGGATATTCCATGAAGCTGAAGAAGAGCATACCTTATACAGCATGTATAGTGGAGACATAGTGGATATCTTAGAATCTCTAGTGATGATGGAGATACCCCACTGGAGAAAGACAAAATAACACTTTGTTAGTGTAGGTTAAAAAACCTTTACACTGAGGTCAGAGAAATAGCTACAGAAATGAGGGTAGGTTTGTTTTTTGATTAACAATTCACATCTCCAAGAATAGCTGGGAAAAACTTTTACATTACAGTAATTCAATATACATTTTGAAAAGCATCGCAAGGTGGTTTGACAGAAATTTTTTAGTTGCAGAATATTATTGGCAGTTAATAATAAGCAGGTAAAAAGGTAATAAACAAGCATAAAGGTGCTTTCAGTAAGCATTAAATGTGCAGTGAATGGATAATAATGAAGCATCATTTGTTAGGCTGACAGTCAGACATGCAATGGATACTACATATGATGAATGGAAGTCTGATGTATGCATGAGCAATATTTGATTGAAAGATCAATGTCTATGTTTTAACCATTATGTATAAGGAAATAGAAATCAAAACAAAGGTAGTTCCTAGTTTCACCATTATCACCCACATACAATAGCTATGTTTGAAATACCATTAGCATAAAATTAACAATGTGAAAACTGTACTAATTACCTCAAAACATATACTCCCCAGGTGAACCTCTAGCTCTGATGAAGCCAATGATGAAACTCCTGCTACCTTCCAGGAAGCTGAGATTTCATCTCCTACATTTATTTGGAGTCCTATCTTCCTGGCAGTTGCCAAAATACACTTGTATGGTACCAGTTCCTGTTCCCATTCCAGACAGCACAGGCAAGGGAGAAAGAAGCTTGTGTTGTTGCAATATGATTTTTGCAAGCCATGGCATACAATGCACAATGACTTTCAGATTGCAGACCGAGACTGACCACTGACAGATTGGGAAAAAAAATCTTTGTTTCTATGTGATCTTAATAGATCTAATGTAATAACCACTAAGAAACAACATGCACTGAGCACAACAGAAGTATAGGTAAACAATGCTGTACTGGGTATAGTCCATGCAAAACCTTGCCCTAGAAGAAACAATTTTGAAGGAAGTAATTCTACTAAAAAAGTTGAAACAAAACTGTGAACAGCCCTGAGTATATTCTCACACACCCACCCATATTAAATATTTATAGCTGTTAAAAATTGTTTAGACTACGACCTTGATAGTGTAAACACTTCCTTTGCAGTCTGCTATCAGACCTGCATTTTAGTAATGATGTTCATAGAACATTTTATTAAAAATATTAAAACTTCTAACAGCCAAGTGTGGAGAATGCATCTGCAAAAATAACATAGCACTTAGCAGAGCATTACAAATATATACTGGAAATCCATTAATAAAGGGAATTGGGTATCTGTTTAAATTAAACATTTATCTTTCACTGTTGGTGGCAAAGGTTTATATCCAACACTAATAAGGAGAGCTAAACTATTGGCCTCATCAGTTGCTTGAGTAAGCTGTTGTAAAATGAATTTCATGACCTCACTGGCTAGCTGTTTGCAAAACACATCTTTACAGCAACATAATCCATAGTCATCATGCTATTGAAATTATTGATACTAATGGAAACTTCGATCTAAGCAATACAGGACTCAGTAGTAACAGCCTGTGAGAATTAACACATAAAGATAAAACCATGGAGATGGTTTTATCATTACACCTGCAATGTTCTTCTTCTTAGTAGAAACTGAATATAGGGGATGTGTAAGTGGACTTTAAACATGAGATTCTGATCCTGCAAGATGATGTGGAGTACAAAATCTTACACTACTTTAGAATTTCTTGCAGGATTGGGATTGTACAATGAAAAGATGCTGTTTTAAGGTACATATTCTGAAATATCCTAGAAGGGCTGGTTTTCCCAACGCAATAGAAAATACCTAAAAATAAGGCACTGGCACACTAAGTATTGTAACACCTAAGGCTTTTTATCTCTGTAGTTCATAAACTGTTAGTAGAAGTTTACAAGAACTTTATCAATCTGTGGCCTATTTCCTGCATAATTACTTACTGCTATGATAGCTCCCTGCATCACTCTGTAAGGAACCTGATGCTCTTGAACACTTTTCATGTATCCCAAGTGTCTCCGTCATGTCTTTCTGTCACAGCTTCCTAGGAACAGAAATAAAACACCAAGTGCCTGATTTTCTGAAATGCTAGCCATATACCTATGTAACTGCATTCCAAGGCAGCTGCAGATGACTAACGATTCAGAGAAATCAGATTCTACTTCATTTCAGCCTTCTTAGTTAAAAAGAAAGTACTGCTTAGGTGCTTTTTTCACTCAGTGAATTAACATAAATGCAAAGGTTAGTCATTGTTATTGTTTTTTGGCTATCATGAATATTTAGTCATCTCTGCTACAATATCTTGGTTAACAGCTCATCTAGATTCTCTACTATAAGAAACAGACATTATTTTCCCTCTTGTCCCACTCAATAAATCTGTCCACTCCCCAGCAAATATGTCTTGGCAGCAGTCCAATCTTGGGAGTCACTAACAAGATGGTACACCTGAGGTCAACCAAATCACTCTTTAATACAATAATCACATCTCAGCTTGGCACTCAATCACCTATCATTCTACCTAAATGAACAAACAAAACTGCAGGAGAAAATACTCCTGGGCACCAGCTTGCACTGAAATGGTGGCAACAGCTGGTCCAGCAGATGCTTCTCATGTGATTCAACACCTGTGCTTTTGCATTTCTGCAGTAGGCCATGTTAATAGATATTTCTTTCATTTTTTTTCAAAATCCTGAAATATTCATACCTAAAATAAATGCTCCTAGGGACTTAGCAGAACACTACTTCTGTTGCTTGAAGGAAAACATCTAATTGTAGAAAAGATCCTGAAAAAGCCTTAAAAGTCTCTATTAGTATAATCTCTGTACTTCGTAATTTATGTGTGATACAGATTTGAGACATCTCAGGCCTTCTGGTATCCTGTAAGACTGAAACACATACGGCAAAGAAATGCAATTAACCAGACAGGGTGTTAGGCTGAACTAATGTAGATGAGATAGGTACGAATATGTATTTTTTAAATTAAAACTTTTAAGAGCTTTTGATTTAGTAAATGCACACTTCATTATTAGTATAAATAATTTCTTACTTCCTGAATAGAATAGTGGGGGTTTTGTTATCTTATATACATGTTAAAAATGTAGGACAGTGACCCAGGTTTCTATTAGAGGTTTACTAAACCTGCCTGTCTAGATACGTACAAAAAATGTCTGCATATAAAAATCCTTTGCCCTTAAACAGTCTTGTAAATCTTAGTACTGCATGGAAACATTTAGTCATGACTAACAAATCCACCCATTTGGAAATCTAATGATTTCAAAATGTACATTTCAGGAGTTGGACTCGATGATCCTCATGGGTCCCTTCCAACTCAGGATATTCTATGATTCTATGATTCTACATTCCATGTACTCAAATCTGTCAGAAAAAAAGGAAATACAGAAAAATCATCTTCCATTCATCAGAACTGCCTCCTACGAAGGGATGCCAGGAGACAAGAAGAATGTTGTATAACCTCACTCGTCTGTATTAGAACTGCCTCTTTGCCTACTACCATCTCTGTTCCACATGAGTACTCCTGCTCATATCTCTAACGACCCTTGAAAGCTTATGTGTTTCACCACTGTTATGGAAAGCATTTGCTAGGAGGTTTCTTAAGATGGAGATCAGACTGGGTAAAGTGAAGAACATGAAGGGATGGTCTCTGGAATTTTTAATTTCCTAGAACTGAGCTTTTGCTTTTTCCTTTTTTTCCTGTTTTTCTCTTTCTATAAAATTCTCACATCCCATGAAAATACAGGCAGCACAGAGCTTGGTGGAGCATTTATAACTTAACCTGTGTGTTAGTAAAGCATGGAGACTTTTTTTTATGCATATAAATAATGTCTGAACTCTGTTGCTCTCTGAAGTGCTAAATCAGCATCACAGTAAGCAGTGACCTGGTAGCCAAAAGGATTTAGGGCTCATTTGGCATTTTGAGTGTTTATAGTGAAACAGGAGTATTGCTGAGTGAAAATAGGAAGTTGAAACTACAGTTTGAAATGTCATTTCCTATTGCTTTCTATCTAATTCCTGGTATAAAATTCAAACTGTTTAAATTGTTGAATAGAACTGTAGGAACTATATAAAATACAACTTTTTTAATATGTCTTGCTTTCTTGTTTGTTGGGTTTTTTAAATAATATTAGCAGTTATTGTTAATAGCAACATTACTTACTTTTTTGAAATAGTATAATTTATAAAAAACCCATTTTGCAAGTAGGAAACTGTTAACTACTTCCAATATTATTCAGGTAATACTCCTATAAAGAAACTATCTCAGAAGAGTGATACTTCTGAGAAAGAGTTAAATGTATATTGAAAATTAAAAGGAAAGAAAATGGAATCTTTCAGGACAAAAATATCTTGACATGGAGTGAAATTAAATGTCTTTCTGAAGTTCTTAATGTTAGCTTCCACCTTACTATGAGAATATAGTACATCACAGATGAAAAATGTAACTAAGGTGTCTGGAAAACTGCAGAGCACTTTTAAAAGTGATGAGGCCCTAAACTCCATTAAGATTGTCCATTATTCATTTAAAGACTTCTGCTTTGAAAATATATGAACTCAATCTGTGACAGAAGCTCTGCCTCAAATTTTTCCTTCCTATCTGTTCATAGACAAAGACACAGTGATTGTTAGCCACTATCTAGAGATTTGATGACCTCTCTGTTCTAAAAGGAAGTGACTTGTCAGTTGTCACATTTCTTGCTGATTGTTAAAATAGGTAACAAAACAATTGAAACAGTTAGCCATGAAAAGATGTGTGTCAAAGGACACATGGGCAGCTCAGTGATGTGACTAAAGCATATTCTAGCATTTAGAAAAAGCAAGAATAGCAGAGTTAAAGAAGGAAAAAAATTACAAAGCACTTAGTGTCATAAAGTGCTTCTCATACATTTATGTAGGAGATTATAATTTCAAAAGTTGGCTTTTCTGATATTTTTCACATTCTGCTGTAAAATGTATTTTCTAATATTTAGAAATAACAGTGGCTGGTAGAGGGCCACTTTGAACGGTAGCAGTATGTGTTGTTTCACATTGACTAAGTCAACTACATAGTTAATTAACTAAAGAAGTTACAATATCAATAATTTCCAGTGTGATACTACTGGGAAAACCGTAACCAAGAAATATCTGTCTTTTCACATTTGTCCATCAGATATGCCTAAAATGTACAGTAAGTTTATAAAAAGAAAACTTCATTCCCTATGTAAACTTTTTTTTCTTATAAAAGCATAAGGTTTATGGTAAAATCCTGAACATCAAAAAGAACCTACCACAAAACCCCAGTTACAACATTATTCAATCATCGAAAGATGCATTAGCTACTAGGAGAATTTTCAGAAGTGCTTAAGGAGGTGCCAGATGTTTAATATATTTTACTTGTAATATCACTAAGTACCCATCTGAATCTTTAAACAAATACTTTTGTTAAGCCTGACTCTAAGACTCAGATCATCAAGGGACTTAAGTATCTCAGTTGATAGAATTCTTAAGTTACTTAAATACTTTGAAAATGTTTTCCCTAAACTCTCATTAATTGTTAGTGATACTGGAAAGTCAATCTGGATAACTTTAAAAGAGACTAAATATGAAGGTTTACTGAAAATGAAAGTCATACAATTGTCGGCAAAGCCAGACAGGCAGACTCACTAGGGACTCCTAGAAAACTAGGCCTTTTTTTCTTTCAAGAATTGAGTCTTTACTATTAAAAGCAGATTATCAGAGTAAATACTAAAGCCAAACTTCTCTGGCTTTATGTCCTGAACACTAAATAAAATTGTGAATCGGACAATTTATTAAATTCTTTGCCTTATTATGCCTACTCATAAGATATAGTCAAACAACTAATTTTAAATTACTTATGACAGGTATAGTAGTTGTGCTTAATTTTCAGTCAACAAGGAGTAAATTATCTCCTTCACGTTTATATGATAAAGAAAAATAAGAAAGAATATTAATGGTTCCTCAGAATGGGGTAAAATTCACTCCAACACAGAAGACCAGAAAAATTCCTATGAACTTTTTAGACATCAAATTAGATTGCAGCTGCTGTCAGAGATGCTTTGTGGAGACCAACTATAGCAGCAAAAGATAGCCAACAGATTTGTTCATGGAGGAGAGGGAGCTCAACATGTAGCTGTTACCACTTTGGGAATACAGTACACCCCTGGCTATCTTATGTCAGGACTATTTTTGAAGACTTTCACTGACATAGCTATATTGGGCACAGACAGATCATTCAATGATGTGTATAGCATAGCTTGTGCTGGGAGAAGCTGCTGGCATATATTAAGATATGTGGTCAGACTGATGATGTCTTTCATTTTGGCTGTGAGTGTTTCACTGCATTGATATAAAATGCAGCTTTCCTTATCTAACTGTATCATACCATGAACTCTCAGAATTTCTTTAAGAAAAGTGACCCTATATGAATATAACGTTTTTTTCCTACTTGTTCCTGTCATGGTTAAATTAAAAATTCTTGAGAGTAAAATATTGAGAAGGAAAATTACTGCTCCGTTTCCTCTCTTTTACATTATTTTAGGTATATTATGTGATTGTAAAACAATTTAAAAAAATGGAAATAGAAATGTCATAATTAACATAAGGAAAAATAGAATTGATGATTGCAGCATAGGTTGACATTAGTTGGAGAAGATGACTGGGGATTCACTGGTTCAGTAATAAGAAAAGAAAAAGGCAGAGATTTTAGACTCAAAAAACCCATATTTTCTTTATCTGAATGTCAGCCATGTGACTCGTGCCTAAGAAGTTGCATCAGAATCATATCTATCCACCAGCACAGTGATCTGGCACTGGATCTCACTGTTCTTGTGTATGTCTTTAGTGTAGATTTCCACCTTTTGAATAAAAGAAGAGTAGTAGGGTGTATCTACAAAACAAGCACATTTTGAAACCGTTACATGGTGCAGGATTTCTGTCTCTCACTAAACACGGCCAATTAACCCTCCAGAAATCTCTGTATTACTCCCTTCCTGAATGCAGCAATCAAATGTCATAATTGGGTCTATAAAGGTTAATAAAGCAAAAATACTTCCCAAACTGGAAAATTATCAAATAACATACACCATTTAGGAAGAGTTTAGGAAAGAGCAATGACAATGATTAGAGGTTTAGAAAACATGGTCTGTGAGGACTAGATTTTTAAAAAATCCTAAAAAAATAGAAAGGGTAGAGGTGGAAGTGAAAGATGAAAATTATTGCAGTCTACGAATACATCACAAACAGTAAGAGTTTAGTTTCTTTTTCATGACCATGTTACACAGAATAAGAAGTAATGGCCACAGGTCTCAATAACACAGAATCGTGTCTGAAATTCAGATTACAAAATAAAACTTCCTAATGGTGAAAATATATTAGACAGAATGCTTTTCCCATGTATCTCCATCATATCAATCTATAAAAATTTGAACTACCGACAAAAGACTTCATTCTGTCATTCTAAGAAACTGACTCTTGAATAAATGCAAACTTACATTAACTTTTTGAAAACAGACCAAGTGAAAAGATAGGTTGATGCATCCCCCCATTCTGGCAGAAGCTACTATTGGCTTTCACATGCAGGACCAACATGTGCTCAGGTGGGTGTTTCTACTATTTGTTCAATTAGATTTGATCTTCAGATAGCTTTAGAGGAGCTGCATCCACCAAAATTTGGGTGGATTTAAGCGACCCTAGCTCATGTAAGAATTTCCTTTGACAAGCATAAGTTTGTCTGTTCAGCTTCTGTGGTTTTTCATTACAGGTGCCATGTTTTCATTAACCACTTCTATTCATAATGCTAAATACCTTGTTCCACTATTTGAGCTATTCTGCCATTGGGATCTGGCAGATTCAAAACTGAAGCCAGAATGGTGAATATCTGTTTCCTGGAGAAGCTGCTAACTCTTACACAACTTCACAGGAAAAGGCAGTAAGCAAAATTCACAAAGGTACTTCAAAACTGAAATGCTGTGTACCATAACACCTAAATCTTGGAAACCTGGTTAATTCAGAGGCCTGTGCTAAGCATCTAAATTCTTTCTATATGGGTGGGTGAGGCTGTGCAGCCTCAGAATGGGATCCACAACAAGCAGCTGGCTGAACAGGGGGTACCTGTTCATTAACTGGAAATACTGTTCTGCCTATCAGCTCATTCACAAAAAACTCAGATATTTCCAGCATAGAACTGCATTCCATAGTATAACAATGCCGTCATTTTACCACAGTGCAATACTCCAGTGTCGTGGTTTAACCTCAGTCAGCAACTGACCACCATGCAGCCACTCGCTCACTCCCCCCCCAGCGCCGGTGGGATGGCGGAGAGAATTGGAAGAGTAGAAGTGAGAAAAAACTCGTGGGTTGAGATAAAAAGTTTAATAATTGAAATAAAATAATAACAATAATAGTAATAATAATGTAATAATAATGTAATAATAATAGTAATAATAATACACAAAGCAAGTGATGCACAGTACAATTGCTCACCACCCGCTGACCAAAGCCCAGCCAGTCCCCGAGCAGCGGCCCCCCCGGCCAGCTTCCCCCAGTTTATGTACTGAGCATGACGTCACATGGTA
>NW_008824238.1:827816-828506 GCF_000699105.1 Pygoscelis adeliae | reverse complement strand
TCCAAAACACAGCACTGTACCAGCTACTAGGAAGGAAATTAACTCTATCCCTGCCGAAACCAGGACAGCATCCACCCCTTATTCTATACCATCTACATCATGCTCAAGTCCCATATTTTCCAGTACTTTTCCATTAACCACCACCCCTTTTCCTGTTTGTTTGGGTTTTTTTAAATATATATCTATACAAACAGATATCATTCCCTTAGTCTATGGGCTATCCCTTTAAAATGTTTGGTGAGTTCATTTAGTGCATGACTTCGAGCTCCATCTGTCGTAATAATCTTCCAGGGCAGGAAAGATGGAGATGGTATGTGGTGTTGGATTGTTTCATGTTGAAGTCAGCTCTGGTACCATCATCACTGTGCTTTGCTTGGTTTCATTGAAGTTTATTCTTCATTAATCTGGGTGATTCTTATTGTAATATCATTAGTATGGCATATAATATTATATAACACTTAACATCCCATAATTCAGATCATTGGCTATTCTCACCCAAAATCAAATCCCCTTGAGGTACACATCGGACTTCCCCATCCTTCCGCATTATCCACCAAGTGCACCCAGGTCCCTTAGCAAAAGCAATCCCACGGATGGATCTGCCTTTGCCTGAGGCAGGAATAACCCAAACTGTTTTTCCCAACATATTTTTTATGTGCACTACAGGGACTTTATTCCCATCTACAGTAC
>NW_008824238.1:800146-826248 GCF_000699105.1 Pygoscelis adeliae | reverse complement strand
GAATCCACACAGTCCAGTAAACCCGGTTGTCCCTTTCCTCCACTTGGCTGGAGGCAGGGCCCCTCTAGTACTCATCACAGTATTCGTTTCTCATTTCTTGTAAATACGAGTTAGAAGTTTCTTCATTAAGATCAGAAATAAGATCAGCCCTTCTACTCTGTCTGGGGAACTGCCTGCTGGAAACTGGAGCAGCAGTTTCCCTGGGTGAACCCCCTTTTGTGATTGTTTTCCCTTGCAACTCTAGATGATAGATATCTATAGATAGTTTTTCTTTAGCTTAGAGAAAATCTCATACAGCTGTCCTGTCTGACCCATCTGTAGGCTTTTATCATTTCTAGTAGCTGTTCAGAACATAGGTAAATATCGGTTTACTGAAAAGATTATTGCATTAAATTAGGGGTGGGCACTATTGCAGGTGCAGAAAAAAAAAATATAAAGAAAGGAAAGCTTTTATTAGCTTCCTGCTCACTGCTCCCTGTATTAACCTTTCCTGCTCCTGTACCTCTGAGTCACAGATATAGTTTTCCTTAGGTTTTGCGTAGGCAGAGAGTGTTCTATCAAAAAAGGTAGTGTGTTCAAAAAGGTAGCATTCAGGGTATGGATCTGAGCCAGAAGATTAAAAACAAAAAACCTCCCAAACCTGATCTCCCCCAGTGTCAGTCTGCTAGGACTCTGGAAATTTACTTCAGTCTGTGAACTTCCACAGTAATGCCCCAATTCCTCTCTGCTATTGAGAAAGGAAGATGTGTTTCCCCACTATCTTCAGTTGTTCATGAAGCTATCCACTTCTCTAATGTGAATATTCTGGCATAATTTTCAGTGAATGATTTTAAAGCAAAGGGATTTTCTGTTTAATTGAAACAATACTTTCTTGCATTAAGGCCTGTAGGTTCCAGAAACTTAAGATCCAGTAAATAAATCCAGCCTTTTAAAACATGGCAGTTTTTGCTCAGGACAAATCTGAACAACTTTGCCTCTATGTTTCCAAACATTCTGAGCTTTCTTCAGTTCAGCATTTCAAACCTGAACAATTTTTCTCTTCAATAGCTGCTCCAAGCTACTGTGCCGTTAGAAACTGAAACAGCAACCTGTCTCATGTAGCTATGTTCACAGTGTTTCTATTATGACAGCAAGGAAGAAAAGTGTATATGCTTAGAAAACAATGGGGAGCAAAGATCAGGAGATAGAAGACAGAGCATAGAATCTGAAACAGACATGATAAGCAACTTAATTTTTTTATGTTTTTTTTTACCCTTTTTCATTTGTCATGAGACCGGGTTACAAAACTTTAACATACAAGTTGGAAAGCATAGGCCATCTACTAATTCCAGTGTCTACCATTCCTCTGCTCACTTGCTTTCCATTTTCTAATTGCCCAGGAGTAGTACAGGGCAAGAGTTGACCCTGATGTCAATACCAACCTTATGGGGATGATGACTTACTTAAGAAAAAAAAAAAAGAACAGTCAAATAAGAAAGCTGGAAAGACACAACTGAGTAGGATTTCTATGTTGGGCACACTATTGGCTGGGACATAACAGATTTTGAACAG
Source organism: Pygoscelis adeliae (assembly GCF_000699105.1). Classification (NCBI taxonomy): domain Eukaryota; kingdom Metazoa; phylum Chordata; class Aves; order Sphenisciformes; family Spheniscidae; genus Pygoscelis; species Pygoscelis adeliae. Next base: position 824,697 of record NW_008824238.1, on the reverse strand, counting down.
CTTTGATCATGCAGTATGTTGGCTTTCAGGTTGGTTTTAAGAATAAAATGGGGGAGATCACCTTATGCCAGATAAGCAGGAATAGGTCGTGTCATGCTGTCTATGAAAAATACATAAGCAATATTATAAAAAACTGAATGCAACAAATTTTTAAATGAGATTCAGTTGCTTTGAAAAACATAGGGAAAAATTGTCTTTAAAGTCTGAGGAGGACATTGAAGAACAGAGGGCCACTGGTAATACATTAGAAACCAAGAGAAAATGAGACTTATTTTTCTGAGAAAATGACCCTGATTGTGATTAGTTAATCTGTGATTTTTATAGCCTTAAGTGTCTGTTTTAGTCATCCAAGCTTTGCATATCTGAAAAGAACATTGGGAACAATGAGCCAAAGAAGATATGATTAAGGCCTTCCCAAATATTGCAAGGTTTTTCTTTGTTTTGGTGTGAAGTTTTACCAAGAACAAGGGTTTTTTCTTCATAAAATGAAGAAAAATAGGCATTTGAGTTGATAAGACGGATGAAAAAGTCTCTAAACAGAATATCCAGGCAAATACACACACAACGTGTCTGGAAAGAACTTAAATTTCTGTATGCTAGTTTCCTGTGTTTTAGGATCCTTATCTCTGGAGGGGAATCTAGCTTCCATCCCAATCAGGTGCTCTCCTGAGATGTAAAAGCCATAGGTTTTAAGATTTCTAGGCCAAGCAGAACATAGGAGTCTTACTTCCTGGACAAAGCATTTCAATAGTGAGGCTAATAGAGAACTTTTTCAGGAGCAGCTTTTTGGAAGGAACCTAGGTCTATCAGTGTGTATTAGGTATATTGCTAATGCGCCACCTGTACCAGCAAGGGAAACATAAAATCTGAGATATCTGCAAACCTTCTTGCAGGACCATGACCGCTGTAGAGTACTGACAACTTTGAACTTACTGTGCTTCTGTGCCTTCTGATCCAGCCACACACTCCTCATATATTAAGAACTTCAGATTACCTTGACTGCTCATTAGTCTTCATGTAGTTATTGCTTTTTTATTTCCAGTACAACGATAACAAATGCATATTTATTACAACAAAATGACAATGTCTTGCCTAAACAGCAGTGTGATTTATTTTTGTTGTTCATGACTTGAATTGCCAGACTGATACGTAATTAAAATGTGCAGCTTGCTGTAAAGCAGAGTGCTGTCATTCTAGATGAAAAACTATCAGTTGTTACCATTACCAGACAATGAAATTTGTATCAAATACTTAGGTTAATCAAGAATTAAAATAAACAAAACAAAACAAATAAAAAACCTCAAAGTAACTGCCTTTAGAATTATAAAATTACATAGGGGGTTGTTTCTTTAATCAATGAATCTACTGCTTAAACAACAACAACAAAATAGCTAACCAGAATACAGGGAAAAGTGCAAGTTATCTTACTTCAGGGATACCAATAAAATTACATTAAAATATGGTACATCGATGGCAAGCAAATCAACTTACTGGATGCCACTATATAGTGATATTAAATTGCAACTGTAAAGTTTCATGCTGACATACACATTTATGTCTACATGCAAAATTATAATTTGGCTGAGCCATGTGCAAATCTGCACTGTTCATTTTGTGGAAATTTAGCATCAGTCACTTATCAGTCAGTTGAAATTTGTTGGGCAACCCACAGCTTCTTACTTTTTCCTAGGGTTTCCCTTTCTGTTTTAGAGCTTATCCACTTTGTTACTCCTTCATTGCTCATGAAGTTATTTTTTCCTGAACCTGTTTAGAAAGGCAGTCATATAACCGTAATTTACATAAGTGTGTCTATCCAGTGAAGCAGCACATTTTCCAGAAGATAATTAAACTATTTTTAAAAAGCAGTGTTAAGACAATGTAAGGAAAAAGCTTCTGACTGAATGCCTGAGCACTGCACAACCAAGCACTACTTCATGATGCTGCTTTTAAGTCTAGAGAACTGGAATTATGATGGAATGACACACTTCACTTCCAGAAGCAAATGAGAAAATGAGGAACCCTGGCATTCACCTTGCTAATCACTGTTAATTTTCTCAAGAAAAAAAAGGTAGATCTTTATGTAAAGGATTCTGAAGTAAAGGTAATTGACTCTAAAGCTGGAACCACTAGAGTATAATGAAAGTGAAAGACTGAGATAAAAGGCAAACAGAGGAGCAAAATACTAAAATGAATAGGTAGCAAAACCCAAGTGTTTTACTAGAGTATGGAACACTTTATGTAAATTAAAAGAGCAAGCGAGACAAACATATGAGAGTGATAAATGTGTCTGTGACCACTGAGACAAGTAAGAATTTGATCTGGAGTTGGAAACTTCCCAAGAAAAGCAGGGACCTGAAGTGACACTATGTCCCCACACAATTTTATGGATGAGGATGTTTATGCTAATCATGAAATTCATTGTACTTATAGCCACACTGTGCCTAATTTTATAAGTCTACAAAATCTAAAACCAGCATCAGTGATATCTAAACAAATTATTCTTTCTCACATTAGTTAAAGCAACCTATAGCTTGTGATATAGCTCAGTGATTTTATTTAATAAGATCCATAATTCTTCAAGTAATTAACCTTTAAAAATCTATGGCTGGCCTGAGTCTTTGTAGACTGCATTTTTACTCAAGTAAATACTTGTGGCTAAACTGTACCTTTCAAATGAGCTAACACTGGGAAAACTGGTAGATTCTTAAATATGCCATTGTGCTTGAGTCCTGTGGAAATCTTCTGTGTTCATCTTACTTTATTAGTTCTTTTCCCCCAGGATTATTACAGAAATAGAAAGATGGCAGGTGAATTTAGAGATTAATCCATTAGACTGTACATGCTTCCATTTCAAAGTTTGTTAATTTTCTTTCTCCTTTGTCAGTTTTAATTTGTCACTAAAGCCAAAATGAAATAATTGAGCCAGTGTCTAACTTCTGTTGCATAGTCAAGGTTTTAGCACAGGTATAAAATTGCTTTTTGGATTCAACTGACACTGGTTAAATGATTACACAGTAACACATATTGAGACCAGGCTGCCGACATGTCAAATTAAATCAAAATCAAAATTAGTTCAATCACAGTTTAGTGTTTATGCACACTGGTAACATATCTTGTAAAATATCTATAAAGCTACTGTTTGCAAAATACTACAATGGAATGTAATCATTGCCTTTGGAAACCAATGGCAAGGAATTATAAACAGTGAAATTATTTAGACTCAGACTTTGAAATCCCTTTTCCTTCCAGTAAGTCACTACCTTCTTTAAAAAAGGACTTTACAAAGCACCTGTCTGTCACATTAATATTCTATTCAATGATTAGGCACCAACACTATCAAAGTCATTCTAACCTTTCAGAACTCTCTTTGGCTAGTTTCCCACATTAGTCATAAAAACAGTACAAAGCCTACTTCCATTCAGCCTTTTACAGCTATTAAAACAAATTAGAACATTTAATTCACACTCTGACATCCTTACAGAAGAGAGTGCAGGCAGAGGCATTCTCAAGGCTTTTGTAAAGGGTCATCAGATTGAATTCCAAGGCTAATCCATATGTATAATGAAAATAACATCTTCCTTTCTGAAAATAGCTATGAAAACAAAAGGATCACATGTTTATATGAGTATTTGAAAATAAATGGCAGGACTCTGATACCAAATTGTATTGCTGTAAGTCTTACTGCTGCAGACAGAGACAGATTTTGAAATGCATTTGAACATGAAACCAAGGAGAATAAACCCTAATAAGACCTTCTACTGAGATATCTAACCTTGACAGAAAACAGTGGAAATTAATTTTTTACATGTTTCAGACACTTTAATAATCTTATCCAGAGCTCTTATATATGGAATAATCACATTGACATTAATATTTTTACCTTTTTGAGTATGTTACTCATAAAATTAAGACTTGTTGAATCGAGACTTTGATGTCTAACATGTAAGTGATTTTAAGATTGATTAATTAAAGATCCATTAAGAATGTGATAAAATTCCCAGTGTCTTCAATGGAATCAAAGCTGAGTCAACAAATGAAAGTGCAATCTTTGCTCTAAAAGAGGCAACAGAAATGTTCATGAATAAAAATATTTGCCTTACTTATGAGCTGTCCAAATTAAGCTAAATGTATTGCTCCTGCTAGCTTAGGCTCTCTGGGCCCCCTTCAACTCATGCATCTGTGTATGCTGTGTGACAATGCTGTTTAATGAGAAATTCTGCCACATGGCATCACATTTCAGCATCTGATGCGCTGCGTGGTGGCTAAACTGTTCTTTAGCTATTTGTCAGTTGGTGCTTTACCACTGAATTTGCCAGAAGCCAACACAAGTAAAGAAAAATAGGTGTCTAAATTCATACTCAGATTTTCTTACTGCTTTGGTGATAATGGACCATTCTGTTCCTGAATACAGCAAAATTAATTAATAATTCCTATCTATGCGATAGCACTTTATATAAAGTATGTCACTATCAAACCCATTCAAAAAAGTAGGGAGACCAAGACACAAAGACATGAAGTGACTGGTTCTAAATTATTCAGGCAGCCCATAGAAAAAAGCAAATAGGGGAACTCATACTATTGCAAGGTGTCAGGTCAGCAGCTTTAAAAGCCAAGCCTTTGCCCTTCTGAAGGCAAAAAAAATGTTGCCAGTTGTTTGAGAAGTTAAAATATGTGGTGGTTCCAGCATTTTGATACAGAGATTAAGAGATACTCCTTTCAAGTCGTCTCAACTCTGGTCCTTTCCCATCACACACACAAAACCAATACCTCTAGATGTACCCAAGGTACATGAGAAATGAAGCTAAGAGTCAGATGAAATTCACAGTTTGGTATTAGTCAATCATTTTTGCCATTAAAAACTCCAGATACAATGGAGGTAATACTTTCAAGGGAAAATATATTTTTAAGGGAAAATATATTCATCTCACTGACTTTTTTTCAGGAAGATTTCCACAGGCACATAATACATAGTATAATGCCATTCTTTAATGATAATGGTTTATTCTGAGGTTTTTTTCCTGTGTGTATTTTCTGCCAGTGTCTAGTAGGAGTGGATTTTTTTTCACCTGCTTTACTATATCCTTTGTAGGTGAATCAGTATGTTACATTTCCCTGCTACGGGTAGTAATAATAAATAGGTTAAACAACTACAATGCACTATAATAAAAATCAGAATGACAACAGACTATTAAAAAAAACACAACAGTAATCATGGGTTCCTAGTTGCGTATTTTATTGTTAAGACCCATCAAATTCATTTTTGTAATCAACATGCATTAGATTAATCACATTGTATGGTTTTGTGGTTTGACAGAAGTTTTCTCTTTCTCCTTCATGTATATACTCTCTCTCCACTGCATTCCAGAGGCTATACGGTGTCTTGAACTTGGTTAGCTACATCTCTGAGTCACAAGGCAAAATGATATATTTAGGTGCATAGCAGATAAAAATGCTCAGTTAAGGGCTATTATTTTGAAATAATATCTATATACTACACACCATATTTATTTTACTAACAACACACTAAAACAACAAGATTCCTCTCTACAAGACTATCTTTTATGAAAAATGCTACTTTAGAAGTTAATAGAAACAGTACCAAAGCACTTTCCACCCCAAAATAGACACAGCTCTCTCTAAAAAAGCATATATTAATTTCACAGGGTTAAGGAAAAGAGACCATAGGTGTTTATATCACAGTTCCATATATCCTAATCTTTCATTTCCAGGAATTAAACCCAAAAGTTGCAGAACTTCCCTAATTCATTTTTGCAAGCAGTGAATATTTCCTACACCAAGGTTACTACAATGTGTTGACTTCATTTTTCTTCCTCTTCACCTCCATCTGTCTTTGAAACTTCCTCTAAGCAGCTGAGACCAGATGTGCCTTGTGTGTGGCAAGTCTTGACAACATGCACCAGCTGAGAAGTCTCCTCTGTTGTAGTGAGCTCCTCAGCAGCTGAATTAAGTAATTTAAATCTGCTTTGTCCAACTCTAGCAGTGCAAGAAGGCCTTAAAAGGATCTTTTGAGAGGAGATTATGTTTTAATCATCCTGATGAACTCAATGCACTCATATAGGACTTATCAGCATTGTTTGCATTATAGAGCTTTACAAAAATCACACCGCTTCTTTCTATTTTATGTAGTTTACAAATCATAATTTAAATTTGGTAAAGCAATCCAGTTTAATTCTAGTGCAAGCGAAATATGCCAAATTCAGAAGTGGTAAGAAAGAAAATAAATTAAATCCACATGTATGCATCCAAGGATGAAAAATCTAATTTAACATTCACTTAATTGAAATACCTGAAGTGGTAGATGTTTCAGTGGGGCAGATGAATCAGACTTTGAGGCAGGATATCTGGTCTGTAAGAGTCAGCATTCCTGGGACAAGATATCTTCAAAGACACAGTATTCCAAGACAATTAAAAGCCCTTTCACAAACAGCTGTTGTGGAAAGAAAATGGCTCCAGTTGCATTGCAAAAGGGTTCCTTGCAGCTGCTCATGATATATATGGAGATGTAAAGATATTCATTAAAATCAAGGACCTCCACAGACCTCCATTTAAGAAAAAATGAGTAGTTTAATATGCTGAACACAGTATTGTAACACTGAGACTTTTCCTAGCTAGACTGTATTAATAATGAAGGGCTTAGCTTTCTTCCACTATGTTTTTTAAAGAGGTTCTATGGTTCCTTCTTCTCTGGACGGAAGCCCAGATTTTCTGAGGTTAATCAGTGAGAGACAGATGCTGATGTAGCCTTAGACTATGTGGTTCAGATCTCTTCCTCTTCCTCTGCCTCCTAGAAGGCCTGCCTATTTTCTTTCATAATTACTGAAGTTCAGGATGCAGTTCTATGCAGTTTGGTGAAATGAAGTTAATTCTTATTTACATCAGTAGTAGACTCCTGCTTTACTTATAATTATGACTGAGAATAACACCAGCAAAAAAAAGTTAGCAATAACAAACAAAAACTGTTGTATGCTAACTAAGTATGAAGAATCCTGCCTAATAGTATGAATGTAAACTCAATTATACTGCATAATAGCATAGTAACACTGGGGAACTCCGACCAGGTGCCTGTTAAGAAGGAATACAACCTTACGAGGCTGCAAAGTCAGCACTTTGCTCCAAAACAGCACACTGAGTGCCTGATGTCTGTGTAGGGTCAGAGTATGGATGTCAGTCCTCTCCCTCTTTGTAGAACTTTCATTTATATTCTCTAGGAGGCACTGGGTTCACATGTGAGAACCCATCATTAGTATGGGGGACATTATGACATTCTTCTAATTCAACATCCTTCCACAATAATCAATTACAATATTTAAAATTAAGTTCCTGATCCACACATTTTATCCCAATTTGCTTTTATGATATATCTAGCATATTAAAAGTTATTATTCATTAAGGAATTTTCTTTTGATCTTCCATGGCAAGTTGGTGAGTATTGAACCAAAGGAATTCATCCTATGCTGATCACACTTAAAATTTCTTCTGTGTTATCAGTCCTTGTAGTAATCGTCCTTTAATTATAGTTATAACTGATACGTATATATAAAAGATAATGAAATATTTATATGCATATATAATTATCTCTATTAGGCTATTATAACTGAGATATACAGGACTCAGCCTGGAGAAAAACCCAAACAAACTCAAGAACATCTTATTGTTACCAGTCTCCAGCTTCTGATTTTCTGAGCAAATAGACCCTCTCTAGAAGGGTCTTTTAAAATAAGCCTGCAAGAATGGTGAGGAATGGAACAGGTTAAGGAGAGGTGTTTCGTTTTTATTTTATTTTGGTTTGGTTATTATCCAAATAAACGCCCTTGGAGTTCAGCCCAGTTTGGGCTCTGCAGCAGGGCTTATGAAACTGACATGTTGCCTTCAACCAGGCTTTCTCTCTCTCCTTTCTTTCTTTCTTACATGCTGACCTTCAGCTAGAACTGCAGCTCCTGAGACCTTCAGCCCTAGGTTCAGCACCTCAGGGTGACAGGGGCTGGTGTATTCAGCTGAGCCTCCTGTCAGAGCCTGAGGGTATCCATAAGAAATATTTTGCAGTCAATGAACCATGATTTTCTTACAAATAGCTAATTCATCCCAAATATATCCTATTACTTCTACTTAGAAAAGATAAAATAAAATTAAAGCATATTAAAACATTGTGTGACTTCCTTCATTCAGAAGTAAAGTGACTTTTCTTCACTAGCTCAAGGAGGATTAAGATAAAGTGACCCAAGACCACTCTACATCTGAATTAAAGCATCCATACAAAACTTTAATGCTCTGTAGCTAGTGTGCAATGGTTAATTTCTTTTAACTTCTCCTGAATGTCCTGTGCCTTTTTGATGTTAATGGGCTTGTTCCCTCATTACAAACCTCTTAATAAACTGTCATGATTTACCAAGGTACTTAAATATGTGGTTAATTTAAAGCACATAAGTGAGTCCATTCATTACAATGACACTTCACTTGCCCTTTAAGTTAAATATATGCTTTCTGAACTGTAGCCTAAAAGTGAGTCTGTTCACAAAGGATGTTTTTGGGACATCATAGTTCTAAATCCTGCAAGGTGCTGATCACTCTGCACTCCTAACCGTCACAAGAGCAATAGCAGATTCTCAAAATTTCTTAAAAGTTGTCAGCACCTTGCAGGAACAAATCTACCCTCTATCAGTCAGCAAAATCAAGGCCTGATTTACATGTGTCTGCCTGCCTTCACAGTTTGAGGTAATTTTGTGTTCACAAATCATTGACCTGAATTTATGTGCCTAAAGTGAATGTGAGCACAAATATTAGCCGCTATCTAATCACCCAAAGAATATTTGCACCTGTTATGAATTATACATGCAGAAATTCAAACTCAATTATTTGTATATGCAAAGTTGAATACCCAAAAAGACCATTTCTTAAAATCTAGGACAAGATGTTAAACTCACTGTATTTTATACAACAAGTACTGATTTATCAGAATATTGAATATTTTATGTTTCGGTAAGAGCATATGCTTAAAAATGGTAAAATATGGATTAATACAAGATTCCTCACTTCAGAACAGGATAATGTTTCTTGCCTGAATTCTGAACATTTTGAATGTATTTGGTAAACTTACTTAAAGAACACAATAGAGTGTCTGCCATTAGAGAGGATAAATTTCTGTGTTTGTGTATGCAAATTATGGTGTTTAAAAATAAGATCTTTAAAATGTCAGTTCAATCTAGGCATAAGGAAAAGAGGCAGAAATCTTTAAGAAAGTAAAATGGTGAAAAGAAGCAGAAAATATCCCTAAATTAAGGTAACAAAAATTTCCAAAAGAAAGAGCAGTTTCTAACATGAGCTGTGGTCTTCTGTCTTGTTTCCATTGGTCTACCTGCTACTGCAAAAGGACAGACGCAACAGTATGAAACTAAGAAACATTTTTGCTCATAATTTCTTTGCTAAAGATGACTGCTAAGGAGATAAGTCAGAATAATGCCTATTGCCAGATAAGACAAGGAAAAAGAATTAGCTAGGACCTCAGAAGAGTACTCATGTTTTGACAGTTGACAAGGAGAGATCAAGAGAGAGAAAGAACTGAGCAAGTCGGAGAGGTGGAAAGAGTTACCAGAAATCCTACACAGCCCCTCCAAAAGAAAGTCATGCTAAGAATAAAAAAACCTTTGCAAACAGGGATGCCACAACATTTCTTGTGCTGCATAACTGAATCTCTGATGCCCTGCTGTTGCATCCTGTTTAGGTCCCTGCTACAAGTTTACCGCAAGAGCCTGGTAGTGTAAATGATGTGATGCAATTTTAGCAGAGAGAATGAATCTGGCCATTCTGTTAATGACTAAGTGAAGAACAGTCTCAAGATAACAACTCACTTCTTTTTATTCAGTCTGAAAATAGGGGTTTGACTTCAGACATGAGAGGCATAGCTGAGCAAACATGACCCAGATTCACAATTTTCTGTGCTATGAATTTTCTTTTCCTTGATGCTCAGTGAGCAATCTAAGCTGTTCTAAAAGAGCTACTTACAGTGACTCAAAAAACATAGTTGAAAACATTCCAATAACAATGTTTTTCATTCTTTGCAACCAAATGACCATCAGAAAAAGTAGTTATTATTTTATATTTTGAATCAGCATAGCCTTTAAATTAAAGTATGAAAACAAATTTATTTTCTGCATATCCTCCCAAATTGTTGTCCATTTACTGTAAGAATATCTAAGTACTTCAATCTAAACAGGAGAGGAAGAATTTAGTCTGTGCTATTTTAAGTTCAGAGAAATCATTAGGCAAAGCAAAACACCCTAGTAATCACCACAGATGAAACAGAAGTGCTTCAAAGAAGTAAATTTGCAATTTCAGTCTATTTTTCATTTAAGAAAATGTCCTGAAAGTCCTTGAATTTTGACAGTCTTGCATCAGCTAGCTGCCTGCAGCATTCCCCTGAGCTTGCTTTTCAGATGCTCTCAGGTTGGGATCTATAGTAACACTGCTTCATATCACAAGCACAAAGAGCTTTACTTGCATATTTATCTCATTGCTATCTTGGACACTGTATGCACAGCACAATAGCTTTTCAAATATTGAGGGAATATTCAGTTGTCATGTTATCTCCCTTGCAGCACTCCCTCAAAAAGCAGTACAAACATTTTCAGTCTTTGCTTAATGTCATATATACCAGTTTCTTACTTTCCGTTGCACATATTCAAAGCTAAAATAACAGTTGAATTAAAAATTACTGGCCAAGAAATAAGTTCTTAAATCCTCTGAAAGACATAGGCCAAATTCTCAAAGGTAAGTGACTCCATATTACTGCATATATTATTATGACCAGATGCAGATTTACCAGGACAGATTCTTTTGGAAATTCACCTCCCGAATCACATGGCTAGTACATTACATGTTTCTACACAGTACAACATGACTGCATGATTATGCAGCCTTTTCCTCCACATTCATTTGTTTTAGAGATATGTCCATTCTTGATTATGGTTATAGGTGTGTAGCATAGGATCCAGTACCTGGTAAAGACACCTTTGTTTGTTTCCATGTCAACCGAGAGTTCAATTAAGATGCCCAAACATAGGTATCTACTGCCATTTGAGATAGTAGGATAGCCTGCTGTCCCTGCTGGCGTCTAGTTGCTGCTCTTGAAGAGCATAGGCATGGGTGTGAGTCCCAAAAATATTGTGTCTATCACCTCTATGGAGAAATGAACATTCCAGGATAGATTAAATGGCATGTGCTGCCTATGTTTTGACACCAGAATCAAGCTCTTGGTGCCTAATCTCCCTTTATAATCAATGAATATCTGGTTAATATGGTAAAAAGAGTATGGAAAACTTTGCCCTACAGTAGATACGCATTTGGTGTTCAGACGATTATCTCTATAGACTCCATTGACCATATCAAATATAAAGTGAGTTTAGACACACAGCTCACATGAAAATAGTGATAATGAGGTACAGAATTTAAGTGGTTTATTTCATAAGATAACCTCCATCCCCTCTATTTCCATAAGCAAGGACACACACTCTTGCTGTGAGCTGGAGTTCTGTGTCCTCATGTATAAAGTATGCAGTCATCTAAAATGGGATTCATGCCCATTGAAGAGGATAATCTACAAATCCATTCATACTTTGATGCCAAGATTTTACAAATGCATTTAATTTTAGCATGCATTTCTAGGTCTGTTTTTCTGCTTACTCCAAACTGCCACAGTCTTGGACACATTTCAGGGCTGAGCTTGATTTATTAAATACTAAAATATACAAAATTTTGAGAGACTAGTCTCCCTGGTACAAGAGGATAGTTCTCATTATTGGGCAGCAGATTATGAAACCTATGCTTTCACAAAACACACTGTGTCAAGCCGGCTAGATTACTGTCTTGAAAAGAGCTATAAATTAGAACCTTCTTAAAATGTTGAGGCCATTAATCCCTGATCATTATCTTAAACAGGATGAATTTCTCTCTGCGAGTAGCTATTCTTATGGGAGTAGTCTAGGTGACTGGATGAGGCTGGGTGAGTGTGGTGGATTGGCCCCGGCTGGCAGCCAAGCACCCACACAGCTGCTCGCTCACTCCCCCCACCTCCGCAAGCAGGATGGGGAAGAACAAGAGTGAGAAAACCCGTGGGTTGAAATAAAAGCAGGGAAATCACGCAGCAATTACTGTCACAAGCAAAGCAGGCTCAACTATGCTTGAGTCTGGGGAATTTAACTTAATTTAAAACATTTAATTGCTGATCTGGGCATTGGGAAACAAAGAAGACGAACATTTAAACACTTAGAAAAAACACCTTTCCTCCTCCTTTCCCCTGCTCACCTTCATTGCAGGCCTCTCTTCCTGCCTTGTTATTGCCTCAGGTTACACTCAGTCCCTTCGGTGAGGCGACGGGTGGGGCAGGGGGTTAGAGTTAGGGCACAGTGGTGTCTCCTGCCGCTCCTTGTTCCTTACTCTGCCACTGTTCCTTCCTTCATGCTTGTTTCCTCCTCTCTGGTGTCTCTGGTGTAAGTCCTCCATGGCCTGCAGCCCCTCTGCGGGCGTTGCCAGCTCCACCATGGAGCGCCTCGTAGGCTCTCATGTCATTGATCCTTTTTCTTTCAGTGTTTTACTGTCCTTTCTTAAATATGTTTTCCCAGCGGTGTCCCCTGTTAGGCTGCGGGGCTCAGCTGTGCCCTGCCGTGGGTCCACTGGCGCTGGCTGGAACCCACCGGAACTGGCTGTGTCTGGCACGGGGCAGCCCCAGCCTCCTCACAGAGGCCACCCTGTAGCCCTGCGCTGCCACCACCTTGCCATTTATACCCAATACAGTGAGATGTATCTCCTCTGAAACAACTCATCATCCATTTGCAAAGGTATATCTGCAATAAGTCACCCTTCAGAGGGTAAAAGGGTCAGCGGCACTTAGTTCTGTGGAGTCTTTGATCCTCTGAGGCATCATGCAGTGCAAGGCTGCCCATCTGCCTCTCGGGAAGCAGTCAATCCAGACCATGGACTTAAATGGTGGCAGCGAAAGCTGTCTGGCAAACCTTGGGACTAAACATGGTATGAGCTACTGACACAATACCCACAAATGTTTCTTGCATTTTTTTCCTGGTGTTCCAACTTCTCCGCTGGCCTTGCTTATATGCCTGGCTTCAATTTTAAAATAAACACATTGTTTAACAAGACTCCCCTGAAGTGGTTGCAGAGTTTTACTGAGAAGCTTGGAGTGAGAGCTCCCACTGTGTCACCTTGTCTACCTTGCTGGTAATCGTTTCAAAGGATCTCAATAAACTAGTGAGATGTGATCTTGATTCTTTCCTGAACCACACTGACAACCCATAATCAGGGTGTTTTTCTCATGCATCTCTTCCGCTTTGATCTCAGGGTTTTAAAAACTCTCCAAGTTGATGCTAAACCATCTACTTTGTAATTTCTTTATGTCTGTCTCTGTATGTCTGCTAGCCAGTTTAGCACCAGTAAAATATGAATCTGGAACTGTCGTGCTGAAACATATTATCTTCTAGGTATGGTCCACACTCAGATATTTCCCTTAGTGTCACTTTACCCTGAGTCCTCGGATTTTGGTCTTCCTCTGCAGGTAGGCATATACTCTGGAGCTAGAGAGCTACATTGACCAGAAGCAGGTACTGGAAAATTAGAAGAAGCCCAACAGATGTTAACAGATGTGAATTTTAGGCAAATGCAGAAAGGAAAGTTACAGTATATAACTTTTCCCAATGCTTGCTGCATTCATTAGAGGGGTGACAAGGAGGGTCCCCACACACTCCTGCTACTGTCTCCCAGTTAATATAGCAAAACAGCACTGTGGATGCTTTCTTCTGTTTCTCTGACAGCCTGGCAAAAATACATGAGAGGCAATTGGCTATCATCAGTCATCTATGAAATTTCTGCTGTTAGAAATTACATAGAATGGATAGATGGATCCATCTACCAACTTTCCCTGCAATTTGCCCTGACACCTAGGTGATGAACAAAATAAATTTTGTGTACTAAATGTATATGGGAATGGTTTGAATATCTTGAGTAGGTTTAAAGTTCATAAATATACCAATACCATTTTAAATTTTGTGAGGCAAAAAATTAGAGTGAACTCCAACAGGTGGAAAGCTGGCAGACATAAAGGTACTGGAAACACAATTGCAAATATAATGTCAGAAGTCTAAAGACAACATTTAAAATTCAAGTTTTTAAAAAATATATTTTTAAGAATAATACGTCAGCAATTATAAGTTGGGGTTTCTGGTTGGTTGGTTGGTTGGTTTTTTGCTTTGTGGGTATACATATTAGTTTAATGAAATGTATATGAAATTGGGGAAAAGATTCTTACCACTAGAGGAAAATATAGCATATTTCAAGCTCTAAAATGGTGTAAATGCGGAATTATCCAGCAGTAACTGTTTATTTGTTTGATTCTTGGCATTGTAAGATTTATTAGATTGCTCACTTACCATGCACATGTAACTACACTTTAAATTTATAAGGCTACTTTGCTTAACCATGCATATACTAAAAGGTATAGGTATATTCTATTCTCACGCACATGTGTAATTGTAATTACTCAGTTTATCAAGCAAGAAGTGAATCAACAGTGTCACTAGGTTTGTTTTAGCCTGTCACATTCTTCCATTGTTGCTTTCAGAGTCCAATGGTTTCTGAGCTAAGAGGGCAAAAACTTAGACATTCTGAACAGTGAAGCAAAAATTGCTTTTTGTCATTAAAACCAAACCATCCTGAAAAATAATGATTTGCTTTTAATGGATTTTTTTTTTTCTTTACACAGGTGTTCACATGCATCAAGCTAACTTTCATTTGGGTGGTTTAGGAATTTGCAGAAGCACAACAAATATATACAGCTGTTAACAAAGCGTAGAGCATCGATGTGTTTATTGATTCTCCACTAGAGCTTGTACAAAGGGAAGGAATTGTCAATTTCTCCTTGATAATAACTAAACTTGTTATACTTTTCAGTTCTCTGTAGTGGCATCATAACTGCTCCATTTCTTCTGCAATCTCAAAGTTGTTACTTGTATTATGTAGTCTTCTCTTTACCTTTAGGATTTCAGTACAACTGTAAATATTTTCTGAATTTGTGCAGTCATACTCTTTTCTGTTCAAAAAGTGATATTTCAGTTCTCCCTCAGAACTGATAAAATATTTATAAAATGACAGAAAAGCATCCATTTAAAAAGCCTGAATCTAGCTGCTCACTTGCTTTCAGAATGTAAAGGTCAGCCATAACTACTGATACTTGTTCAAGAACCCTAAGTCATAGCAAGATAGAAAAAATCAGATGCTATATTTTGGTAACAAGATTTGCTACTTCTTCTCTGTAGCTGCAGACATGGAATTTATTTGTGCAAATATGACAATAGCATAGAAATTATAGATGCATAACAACTCTGTTCCATTGCCACTTTTGATCTTCACGGTATGTTTCGATGGTTAATAGCTTGATGAGTTGCCAGCACTTGGTGGGCCCAGCCTTGGCAAAGAGTTCAGAATAACAGCAGCCAGCAAGACAGGAATGTGTGTGTAAGAGTGTGCATGAGTGGGATGCCCAAATTGTCTGAGTGGGCATTTGCCCAAAACTGATCTTGGTAAAGAGGAAGACAACCATCAGTCCAATTAAACAGTAACTGGGGAATTAAGAGACCTCTGGGAAAAAAAGTCATCTAAACTGATATACAAGTGAAACACAAGGATTTGTAGCAGACAGGAGAAGAGGGGAAGCAGGGCAGCAATGGCACTGGTGTCACCCTGCCAGATGTGGTCCCATGGCACCAGGGGCCTGTCCCTGGCAGCACGGCACCCCCACGGGCCACTGCTTCTGCCCCCAGCCACTGCCTCCAGCTCGCCTCCAGCCATCACAGGGGCAATCAGAGACTTGCATCCTGGGGGTGTGAGATCACCCAGCTCTGGGAGGATGGGGGGCAGCCAGCACACTCACATCTCCCAGAGCAGGGGGTGTGGGCAGGGTGTCCCACACGCCCAGATGAGGGGGGCCTGCACCACCCATGGCCTCTGAAGGGGTGCATGTGCATGTATTACCATGTTGGGGATAAAAGGAGGGATTAAGATTTATTGGGATTATAGAAGGTATTTAGAAAATGCTTTGTTGCTTATTAACTTTTGCAATAGTATTGTGGTTTATCTATCGTATTGCTAATATTGATCCAGAATATATAGTTCACTGATTCTCAGTTAATTACACCTCATTAATAAATCAGTAAAACCACTTCAATCCTGATTTGGTTTCAACTACATGAACTGAGCAGGTTTTCCATGGGACAGGGGCTTGATTTATTAATGAACGTCCTCTAAATTGTGATTGAAGAGTTTGGAAACATGAATGCTTATCTAGCTGCACCCGCCACTTTGCTTGCCACTCCGGCAGCTAATATCAGAGCAATCTTTACTTGCACTGCATTTTAAAAGAAGTTATATGAAGTGAAAAGTATTTTGCTGGCAGTTCTGTTCCTCTCAGCTGAATAGTCTGGGATAGGATAGAGGGCTGAAAAGACCAGATTTTTTGGGTTTTTTTTTTTTTGTGTGTGGGTTTGGGGTTTTAATTTTTGTTTGTTTGTTTGCAATTCAGTATACTTTAATTTCTTTTTAATTTTGTAGGGCTTTTGGGTTTGTTTTGTTTGGCTTTTTTTTTTTCCAGCCACAGAGTGACCCTTGGGAGAACCTCTTAGCTCATGCTCTCTTCCTTGCCTCTGTATTGTATTCTTCTCTCATTGATTTGCTGATTGTGGAGAAGGTGATGAATTATGTTTGGTACAGAGAGATGGTATTCTACAAGTTAAAGATGGCTTGAAAGTCCAAGCATGATAATCACACTTGGCTGTTTGCTCTGAAGAGTCAGAAATAACTGAAAATAATCGCTAAATCACTCCACCACATGTTGAGGTCTACAAAAACTCGTACATGCCTTAACTTGACAAGTCCTTTTTAAGCCAGAGGCAGATCATGATCACCAATCATAATTTATGGTATGATTCTAAGCTAGAACCAGAAGTTGTTCAATGAATTCTGAAAGAGATATAAGAAAAGATTTCTATTTCCTGAGAGCTCTAGGTGAGTCTTTTGATAAATTCCTTTAAAAAACAGTGAGGTTGAGGTTTCTACTGGCTGAAAATACATTTACTAAGCTAAATACCTTGGCAAACCTCCATAATTTAATTTACCTAATTTATACTAAATGTGTAGTTGGAATATTTATTTTGCCCTCTACCTACAACACTACCAAACTGATCTTTTATATCAGAAAATACCCTCTGGAAGGTCAGGCCTGAAATCTGGTATTTAAAATGACCTCATTCTTTCTGTACAGTTTGCATCCCTATTACGTTTAACTTTTGCAAATGTATGCTTACTGGTATAATGTGCTATGAATGTTTTCCTGTAGACTATTATCTGTTCTCATTCTTCTTCAGCTTCTACGTCTGTCTTTCCTCCCTCTGTTATTCATTCTTTGAAAAATACTCAACCCTTTCATGTTAAAGAAACAAGTAGCATCATTCTTTATGTCTACTATTTTATATTATCCTAAATGTAATTTTTATCTTGATTTTTATATATCACAAGTTCTGTCAATCCACATATAGTGGTTCCACTACATTCTATATGATAATTTTTCAGAGTTCATTATTTTATAATTTTCAGTTCATTGACTATTTGGGATGAAAAATTGCCCTTGATATAGTATTAAATTGAAGTTACATAAGGAGTTACTGCCTCAGAGAAGGTTAATACGACATCCTTATTTTGAATGGCAAACTGCCCAATACTGGTGGATTGAGATATAATTTAACTATTATCCATACTGGAGTAACTTGCATCTATTAATTTTTCAGTGAGGATGTTGAAATATATCAAAGAGTCCCAAAACTATAGTTAGCTTTCCAGATGAGGGGATCAGATCTTTAAGTCTTTGGTGTATGAATCCAGATAACTATCCAAGGAAGACTGAGGTCTTCAAGTGCATAATGGAAATGACAGAGTTTCCTTCCCTAGGATAGACTACATCTGGGGGTTTTTTTGACCCTTGTGATTATTCTGACAAAAATCCCAGGCAAGTGACAGAAAGGTCAGCATCAGGTGCTTCAAAAACAGAAAAAAATTATATCACCACTTGACACTTCTAGTATAGTAATTGGAATGTATTTTACTGGAACCTCATTGATTTTCTTTCTTAATTTTGACTCTTAAAACAAGGGACATTTATTACCATTGTACCTCTGTATATATTTATTACATCTATCCTATCTACTCTAGCTGTGCATATTCATGTTTTTCATTTTTATTAATCCTATTAATCTCAGGATTAGATAATATATCATAGCAATTACCTACATATGCTAATTATGTATTCTGTAAATTAGCTCTCCAGGTTTAAAACGGCTTCATAATTACATTTCTTGGCCTATCTTTAAAAAAAAAAAAAAAAAAAAAAAATAGCTCTATCTTTTAATTTACTTTCTGTAAAGTGTTCTTTATTTGTAGATGTATATTTTTCCACTTGTTATTGATCTTATCTTTGAATGTTCCTAATCCTTAGAATATCTCCCTCCACTAAAGTTTTTCTATATGTCTGCTCCTTCAGGACCTGGATTCAGATCCCACAGTAGAAAATAATGCCCATGGGAAGTTTGATATTCTACTGGTTTTTAACAGAAGAGTGACCATACTAAAGAACTTCAAGGCATACTTTCTAACCAGAAGATCAGAATGCGTATTTTTAACATATTCTTATCAAGATTTCTTCCACAGGTATTCTAATACCACAGAATCACAGAATGACAGAAGGGTTGAGGTCGGATGGCAACTGCGGAGATCATCTAGTCCAACCTACTGCTCAAAGGCAGGGTCAGCTAGAGCAGGCTGCTTAGGGCCATGTCCAGCTGGGTTTCAAATATCCCCATGAATGGAAATTGCACAGCTTCTCTGGGCAACCTGTGCCAGTGTTGAACCACCCTCATAGGAAAAAGACAATTCTTATATTTAAATGGAATTTTCTGTTTGTCCCCATTGCCTCTTGCCCTGTCACTGGGCACCAGTGAAAAGAGCCTGGCTCCATACTTTTTGCACCCTCCCTTCAAGTATTTATATATATTGATAAGGTCCCCCTGACCTTTGTCTTCTCCAGGCTGAGCATTCCCAGATCCCTCAGCCTTTCCTTATAGGAGAGATGCTCTAAGCCATTAATAATCTTCATGGCACTTTGCTGGACTCTCTCCAGTGTGCTCATGTCTTTTGTACTAGGGATTCCAGAACTGGACACAGTGCTCCAGATGTGCCTGACCAGGGCTGAGCAGAGGGGAAGGATTTGCTGGCAGTGTTCTGCTTAATGAAGCCCAGGATGTTGATGACCTTCTTTTCTGCAAGGGCACATTGCTGGCTCGTGTTCAGCTTGGTGTCCACCAGGACCCTCAGGGCCTGTTCTGCAAAGCTGCTTTCCAGATGGGTGGCTCCCAGCATATACTGGTAGCTGGGGTTGTTCCTCCACAGGTGCAGAATTTGCACTTCCCTTTGTTGAACTGCATGAGGGTCCTGTCAGCCCACTTTCCCAGCCTGTCCCAAGCTGGTGACCCAGCATGTAGGTCCTTCCAACACATAGTTTTGCTTTCTTGCCTGCTGATACACATAAACCAAAAACTGGTTCTGTCCTTGTATCTGTCCAAGGTAACCAGTTAACACAAGAGGG
This sequence comes from Pygoscelis adeliae, assembly GCF_000699105.1. NCBI lineage: Eukaryota > Metazoa > Chordata > Aves > Sphenisciformes > Spheniscidae > Pygoscelis > Pygoscelis adeliae. Next base: position 804,989 of record NW_008824238.1, on the reverse strand, counting down.
AATGTCATCGCTGATATGTTACTTCTATAATTTCATGTCTTCTTCTCATTATTGATTGGTGTTTTGTGGAAACATACTGTGAAGACCAGTAATTTTCAAATAGAATCCTTTCTTAATCATTTATAATTAATGTTTTATACAAACCAGAACAGCTCCATTAAGGAGGCTGAGAGAGAGAGAGTTGTGTCCATGTTGTAAAGGTATTGGTTTGAAATACATTCAGGTCCTTGCTTCCCAAAACCCAGATGGGTAACATGATTTTCTTCACTGTTTTTAGGACACTAGGTTTCTCTCTTGCTACATATTACTTGAAACATGGACACCTTAAAAATGTTTCTGTGAAAGGAGCGGTGTTCTAGACAGCTGTCTTTCAAATAGTTGACCAATGTTATGAATTCTCAAAGAGAGGCTGGAATCCAACTCTTAGGTAGCCTATGGTCTTCCTAGTATCCTGTCATGACAATTTATGACAAAATCCTTGCCACCTTGTCTACCGTGGCAGCTGCTGCTAATGTTCATCCTAGCCATATTGCTTGACTTCAGTCTCAAAAATATTTCATAATTACCCTGCAGGCCATTGTTTTTAACAATATACAGGAAACCTGCTATTGAGAATATTGAACATTGGTGCTTTATGTATTAAATATACTTGAAGTAACCTCTGACCTTACTAGGTTCTCAGAGAATAATGAAGTAAGATTGTTATTTGCTATCTGAAGGAATATGAAAGCTTTTTTTTGTCATTTGATGGTTTAGTGTATGGTTAGTGGTGGGATCTTGAAAGTGCTCAGCGTTGGCTTAGATCTGTTCTCTGTTAATTTAGTGGGAGTCTTATTGCTGGCTTCAGTGTAAACACAATAAAGCCTGCATGCAGCCTGCTTTTGAAAATCCCACCTAGTAACAAATACTATTTATATTTGTTCTTATTTTTTGTTTCATGAGCCTCTTTATTTTTTGATTCACTAATGTCCTTTCATATTCTCTTGCACTATGGGTTTAAGAGTTTTTCCAGTTTTATCGATCCACTTGTTCCTTTCATTTGAATTTAAGCTGAACATTTCATTTATCCATTATTTAGATTACCATTGTTTCATCCAATTTGGCATATTTTGAAAGGAATTCACGAGCAAGAGAAATTGAAATTAAGACCTTTGCTGAATTGTTTTAAGAAAACTTGGAAGTTTAAAAATGTTTATTATAAGCTTATTTAATTTTCTAAAGAGATTCTTCTTAGAAGTATTTTATGAATGAGTCATACATTTTTGTACACATACATCTTTATAAACAAGTCTGTAGAGTGTTTAAATCAGGATTCTTTCAGAGAAATAAAGAAACTGAGTGCTTCTGAATACAAGAGCCTAAGACTGAATTTGCTGCTTCCAACACCACTAATGTTCTGAACAATTCCTATATGCAAAGCACATGTAAATTGAAAGAGTCCTAACTACTGCATTCTTATTATTTTCAGGAGCTACAGGCATAATTTTAGTTTAAACAAATAGGTAGCTGTATAAATGAATTGTCATTTTGACCAAGTGTCTAACAATCACAGTGAATGTCTTCACTGAGTTTTCCTAACTTTCTCCAATATCCTTCTCAGTCACCCCTTGCCTTCTGTATCCAGCATTAACAAAGGATTTCCACCAAGTTTTCTTTCCTCTATCCATTTGAATTTTTGAGGTTGTTTTACATTAAAAAATAATCATCACTGACATTTCTCTACTGCCTCTGACTTTTTGTATTATTTTTAGGTAAAATCTCACTTGTAATAATAAATAAATGAAATGAAAAGTATTCATAGCTAGAGAATGAAAATGGAGAAATCCTTTTCTTACGTTCAACTTGTCTCTAGAGAATCAGAAAGGAGATTTTTAGTGCTTCTGAGTATGGCCTACTAGAAAAGCAAGGTTCAAACTGAATTTATACTAGTGTGTTTCAAGGTGAAGGGAAGTCCTTGTCAAGTCTTGGTAGTAGGTGAGGAAGGGGGGAGATTGCATGGTCAATAGTCATGGGGAAATTTCAAATAGCCTTGGTACTGAATAAGGAAAGAAAAATGTGTTTGAACCCTGCATTGATCAAACAGTTGCCTATAACTTTTGTGACTTTTTTTATTCGTTTTTATTTTAACTTGTTCAGATTTTCCACTCAGAAATAATCCTTAGTTTTACTTATTGCTCTACTTGTTTTATTGCTGCAAATACACAGAAATGATCCACAAAAAAGTTTTGTTATATATCTGAGTATAAGAGTGAAGTATGCTGATTATGCCTTTAAGTCATTCTACCGAGGCTCCCATAAAGGTCACAGAAACTAGTGCGTGGGAAGCCAGACTCCTCAGCAGAAAGGTCATGCTGCCACTAAGAAAAGAGGAATGGCAGGACCAACAGAGAGGCCACTCCTGTTAAAGGAAGTTAGAACCATCAGACAATAGCAGACTGCCTAATTTTCAGATTGTAACAACTCATCCAAAATACAGCACCTTTTTATTTCTTCCCAGCTATTGTAAGGAGCATTCCACCTTACAGAAAGACTAGTTCTGGTCAGTGGGCAGAAAAAAAAGAGACTTTTATAGCAAAGGAACAGCATTCATAAATGTCAAAAAAGGACAGTTAGACATTTAAAGTGAACTTGTTTCTCAACTGACTAGCACACTACTGTGATTTCCTTACCTGAGGGAACCGCTGTTACCTTTCACTATGTCCTGTCCCAGGTCAGGGGAAAGCTGAGCAGGCAGCCTATGGCAATCCGAGTTAAGAGTCACTTCTCTCTCCCAATCCACAGCTATGGGCATTTACCAATTTCTACTTTATTTGCAGAACAGATGCATAAAAACCAAAATACTTGAACAAGACGTCACAGTTTAAATTGTTGGAGTGGGCAAAAAATCATATTTGCATGAGTTAGTGGCTCCAAAGAGATTCTCTTATGAAATCTTAAGAGAACATCTTGTGAGATTTTAGATCAAGTTTCCAGTCCAGTTCCCTGAAGAGCTCACCTCATACTTGTATTGCCAGCAGTCCTGGAGAAGGCAGAAACACACAGCAATGGAGAGGAAAGTTGGAGGAGAGCAAGGTGAATTCATGGCATATGAATTTAGGTCACTATAACTGTCATGAAGTACATTGCCCGTGCTTTGGTTATCTGGGAGAACAGACTGATGGGGAAACAAAACAGACCTTGCTGTGTCGCAGATTTTGATTTTACCAAGAGCCCTTCAAAACTTACAACTCAGTATTACTAGAGAGGGGCTGAGATACTGGTCTGTGTTTAATACCAACTCAGTCCCTTCATCCATTGGCCAAGCTTCCAGCTGTCCCAGCAGTGACAGGAAAGGCTCTCAAGAGCTCTTTACTCTACATTTCCACACACTTGCTCACTTTTGTATACAGTGTAAAGTAGTTAAATATGAATTACAAAATGCTCCCGCTTCTGGTTGTAACATCATAAATACAGAGGTCATTTTGGGGACCTCTGGGATTTAGATGTTAAATCATTTTTCTGGCACTGTGATCTTCATGCTCGCTCAAGTCAGACAGAGTTAATGAAGAGCTGTATGTAATTCTGTATGAAATTGGTTGTACTCAGAAAATCCCAGCTTCATTTTGTATTGAATGAGGTGAGCAAATGGTTTATTCCTCTTATTTGGCTTTTTGGGGACTGTTGATATAGACACATGAATTAAATAGAGTAAGGAAATTGTGAGAAGTTAGCACTAGGAGAATTGAGCCCTATTTCTTTGTTGTCTGTTTATTCCTTTTCTCAGTTTAACTGTACATTTGAGAAATTCTTGATATGGCTTCTCAAATTAAGGTGATTTTACCTTTTGTTTCTTTGTTATGTATAACTGGAAAGTTTTAGGACAGTATGGATCATCCAGATTCCTTAGATAGGCAGCCACAAAAACAGAAAAAAATGAGAATTTACTTAAGTGCTTGAATTAGCATGTTTCTATCTACTTGTTCCCTGTACAACATAAAACTATCAAATCATCAGTTTATCCATATGTATTTTTCATTTTTACTTCACTCTTAGGCAATTGAAATCCAATGGGTTCAGCTAATGGCTGCTTCTTCCACCTGCAGTGCTAATCTCCCAGTTAAAATTCAAAATGAAATATACTTTATTTGTTTGAGGGGATGCTCTGGTTTTGTGATAATAAAATTAATCCTTTTATGACAGCATTCTTTAATATCAATTCCATTTTCATCAGCCCCTCTTAAATCATTTTTCATAGCAGTCTCATTTAATTTAAGGATGGAGTGTACTGCAGAAGGACCCCTAGCTAGTGAGAACAGAGGATAGTGGAATGTGATGGGACTGGTAACAAAGCCTGTCTGTCGATTATTGTGTTACTCTTCGTTTAGAATCATAGAACAGAATCATAGAATCATTAAGGTTGGAAGAGACCTCTAAGATCATCGAGTCCAACCGTCAACCCAACACCACCATGCCCACTAAACCATGTCCCTAAGCGCCTCATCTACACATCTTTTAAATACCTCCAGGGATGGGGACTCAACCACTTCCCTGGGCAGCCTGATCCAATGTGGTTTAACCACTCTTTCAGTAAAGACATTTTTCCTCACGTCCAATCTAACCTCCCCTGGCGCAACTTGAGGCCATTTCCTCTCGTCCTATCGCCAGTTACTTAGGGGGAAGAGACCGACACCCACCTCGCTACAACCTCCTTTCAGGTAGTTGTAGAGAGCAATGAGGTCTCCCCTCAGCCTCCTTTTCTCCAGGATAAACAACCCCAGTTCCCTCAGCCGCTCCTCATAAGACTTCTTCTCCAGACCCCTCACCAGCCTTGTTGCCCTTCTCTGGACACACTCCAGCACCTCAA
>NW_008824238.1:791076-799989 GCF_000699105.1 Pygoscelis adeliae | reverse complement strand
AGGCAGCTTTCCAGCCACTCCTCCCCAAGCCTGTAGCGCTGCATGGGGTTGTTGTGGCCGAAGTGCAGGACCCGGCACTTGGCCTTGTTGAATCTCATACAGTTGGCCTCAGTCCATCGATCCAGCCTGTCCAGGTCCCTCTGCAGAGCCTTCCTACCCTCGAGCAGATCAACACTGCCGCCCAACTTGGTGTCATCTGCAAACTTACTGAGGGTGTACTCAATCCCCTCGTCCAGATCATTGATAAAGATATTGAACTAGACCGGCCCCAAAACTGAGCCCTGGGGAACACCGCTCGTGACCGGCCGCCAACTGGATTCAAAGTTTATTTTATACTGACACTGATGAGTTTAAAACCTTATTATTCTTATCTTCCCTTTGGCAGTCTTAAGAAACAAAACATTGCTAGGGCTTGCTGGTATAAATGTTGTGCAAATATCAGGGAGCTCAGAAGCAGCAGTTATTTACACGTTCAGGATGATGCCATGTGGCCTACACTGGTACAGATGTAGGATGTTTGTTCTCTCTGTTCATTGCATATCTTCACCAATATTAATCATTCCTTACTGTATGATGAGAGTGCATCAGCAGTTGAATTCTGGTTGTTTCTGATAATAAAACAGGTCTGAGCATTGCCTCCTTTTCAACTGCTTGCTTATACAATTGTACTCGTGACAGGCAGATATAACTTCACTCCAGCATCTTTTTCAGCTCTGTTTTTAGTATGGGTAACTATTTGAACTCCTGCTTCTGTCTACTGAGAAAGCTGAAACAAATTTCTCTTCTAAAATATAAAAATAGTTGTCCTGATTCAATGAGAAGTTTCATCCACCTCAGTGTTATAGGGGCCAGTAGCCAACATTCAAGCAGATGATCCATAACGTAAAGCCAGTAGTGGATGTTTCTCTGAAAGTAAGTAAATTTTTTTTCCATTTGTGTTCTTTATCTTTTATGTCAAAGCTACTTTTTTAATCCTGAAATAAATGTTAGAAATTATTAAATAATTCATCACCAATAATTTTTTTCTATTTCTACTTTTTATGTCCAATGAATTAAACTATTTTCCTTTTGTTTTATTAAGATGTATTTGTAGGAAGTTTTTATTTCAAATAATTTTTCAGAGACTTGGCCAAGAAACAAAAGTTGTATATCCTTGTCCATAAAAGTATAATGTATGGGGTATGGATTCAGTAGACTCTGGTTTACATATGGTGTGATTGCAGCAGTACAGCTCCTCCATTTAAGTCATCAGAACATTGAGAAGGTCAGAACTTGGGTACATCATCTTTGTCTGTGATGTATCAATTTACTTTAACTGCCGAATGTAGAACAAATATAAAGATTAAACCTAATTTACTGTAAATGAGTTGTCTTTATTAAAATTAAAAAAAAGTTAAAACCCAGAAACATCACCCCCCAAGAAAAAAAAAAACAAAACCAAAAGTACCCATGAGGCCTAAATTCTCAAAAGCGACTTAATTTTTTCTCTCTGTAAAAGCATTTGATGAAATATTGACTCCAGTCTGTCAAATACTTTTTTTCTTAAAAAAAAAAAAAAAGTTTATAATTTATTTTCTTGTCTTGACATGTTTTGGTGTTGGCCACAGTAAAGAGGAAAATCATATCATGCAACTTTCCTGTGAAAATTTACATAAAAACAACATTTATCAGACAGAAGACTTTCACGACACTAAGGAATGTTTTACCAATACAAGTTAAAACCTCTCCAAACCCAGGTTTGACTACTGCATATATAGCAGGCAGATAGGCCATTCAGATATTGATGTTGGCAGCATTTTAAGTTTTTGTCATAAAATATTTTTGTCTGAGACTGTTTTCTCTGTTTCTTAACATGCTGTGTCTTTGCATTTCTAATATCGTCTACCCTTTATGCTAAGTAAAAGATGGCTTCCTCACTTGATCTGCGCATGACTGTAGGTCAAAACTCCCCATTGCCTGGGATTTGGCATGATTTGGCATCAAAAGCAGAATGTCTAGCCCAAATTTATCTTCAGTCTTAACTGTTCCCATACTGCTTACTTCAGGACTCTCTTAGTTTAGCTAGGGGTCTTTTTTGTATCATATCTGGGTATATTCTGCAGGACAATTTAAGGAAAGGAAGCTTGATTAAAATGAGAGGAAAATACAACATGATCAAGGTGTGAAGATGAGTGTAGTAAAAAAAATGTAAATAACTTACATAAGCACAGGGACTAACTACAGTAAAAAGTTGCCAGAATCTGTTACTATCAAGGGCAGGTGTTCAGGTCTCTCTCTTAATAGTGCAACACTACTTTCCTGATTACAGCAAAGGTGTTTCCCTTACTTCTGAAGATGGCAGGATCTTTGAAACAGACAATCCAGAAAAATGAAGTAAGATAAACCTAAAGAAAGCAGGTGTCCCCATGTAGTCTGTTACTCTATTTCCGTCTCCACCAAAATGCCTTCTCTCTGGATATGTACATCACACAAGTAAAATACCCAATGAAATTAGGATGATTACATGTAGAAAATACAAAGCATTAAACTGATGAACAAACAGATTTAATCCCTGAGAACATGAAATGATCATGTGAAATGTATTTGCATAAATGTCATCCTGGTTATATTGAGCCAATCTTTATATAGTGTAATAAACTAAAAATATATGTATTGATGCATTATAAAATAAACTAAACATATATGTATTGATGCATTATAAGCTCAGAATATGATTCTCCTATGCTCCCTCCCTGAATGCCTTCTTCCTTACTTGTGTCAACACCAGAACACATCTCACCCTTTGATGAGTGAGCTCAGCTCACTGAGCCAGTAGGAAGACACTCAACTCATTTTGTTGCTGGATTAGTTTTCTCCTTGCTTCACAAAGGGGTCAAATAAACTGCCCAGGCTGCATATAGGAAAGATTTAGGACCACATAATTAGAGTTGAAACTATAAGGGCAGGAAGAGAACTGATTACTACGGTAGTCTCAGTTTAAACCAATGTGAAACCCACAGTGCTCAGGCCTGGGAAATCAGAGTGGATAGGGCTCAGAACAGTACTTACATCCCAGTCAGTTGCATTTATGTTAATACATCGAAGGTAATTTCATGAATGAGTGCATATTCACTGTCTTCTGAACACAGGATCTGACCTGTAATTGATGCAAACCATACCTGTGCTGCCTTCAATAAATTCATATTACTTTAGGTCAGCTGCAGCCCTCTGTGTGATTAGTACAAAGAGTCTGACTTGGGAGATTGAAATATGGAGTGAACCAAACAATGAAAAAGAGTAGGCTAGGACTGATCCAGACAAAAATGAGAATCAATTAAATGATTAAAAGAAAGAGTTTACTAAAAAACAGTAGGTCTGCTTTCTGGCTAAAGCATCTGTGATTCTGGATTATAATATGAAAATTAACTGTCAATAGTTTCAGCATCCTAAATTTAGTACACTTTTAATTAGAAGAATCCTTTGGTCTCTTAGGACTAAATAAAGTTTTTAAAACTTTGCAGCCCTGGCACACTGAAACTTCTTTTTGTTTTCTTTGTACATCTGGGAATCTAATTTACTGATGCCTGACCTAAACTTGGGCCTGACAATTTATAATATAGGCATGGCTGTTTTATGAGTTTTTTCCTGTTTCTAACAATGGTAATGGTGAAAAATTAACCACTAAACTCTCAGTTTTTCTGTTGCTTCCAGAATGTACCAGAGTTTGATGTGTTCAGCTGCCTCTTCTTTTCTGCAGGCAGTTTATCAAGCAGTCCTTCACTGCTTGCCCAATTGACAGCCAATACAGGTGAAGTCTGAAAAATGAGCAGGACCCTCTCATATTCACTGGTCATGGCTGAAACTGTTCGCATCCAAGTGATTGTGTCCTTCTGTACTCTGGCATTTTCAAATTATTAAATAACATGTTCAATTCTTTGTATTTCAGACCATAAGCAATTAGATGATAAAAAGTCTTAATGAGTCCGTTTTCAAAGAAAAGCAGGATTAGTGAGGACACCAGCAAACTCAGGACACTTTGTCTTCTGAAGCAGCACTCTCCTGGGTCTGTAACACCTGGAGCTTCTTCAAGATGTATAGCTTTTTTCCCAGACAAAGTATGTTCAGAGCTACATGTAGCAAGGGCTAAATGATGGGGGGAAAGAGGGCACCAAGCAGAGAGGAAATATGCTTGAGCCAGCTGCTGGCGGCTACCAGGCAAGAGGTCCAGGGAGGTGGGCAGGACCACAAGAAACCTGGGAAATCCAGCTGACTACTCACTGGTGGCAGGAAAAGTTTTGCAAGACTTGATTCTAAAAACTGACACCATGATTTTAGAATTCATATTGTCATGTGCATTTTTTTTAATCAGGAACATATATTTCACATAACAGATTGCATTTCAAAATAACTCTCAAAGGAATACAGAACTGATGAGAATTCATTAGTTAGCAGAGTGACAAGCAGCAAGTTATTTTTAAAATGACTAGCATAAGGGCAGGTGAATGAATCTCATAGAAACTTATATGTATGAATGATTTTAAATGAGATTAGATTAAATGTTAATCATCCACTGTGCTATTGAAACACTGCATAGTTGCTGGTTTTATTCACCAATAAATAAGTTGTAAATAATAATATAAATATAAATATAAAAGTGCATTGTAAATTAACATTTCACATTTTTCCTCGAGAGGGGTAGATCTAGTATCATGCATCAACAAAGATGCCTATTCCTTTCCTTATTGTTTAGATTTTGAAATAAAGGATCCCCTATAAAAAGGCTACCATACATAAAAGAATAAACCAAAAAGGAACACTTCTCTAATAAGAGATGCAGGCACTAGTGAAATCAGTAGACTCAGCCTTTTGGGTTTTTTTATAAGTCACCTTGCTGAATGGCAGAGTGGGATTGTTTTGTTTAAAGATTTTCATGACTCTTGAACCATAGCTTTGTGTTCTAATATAAGTTAGACTCTTCTATGCTTTAAGGGCATTAGTCAAAGCAGATCTATAGCTGGACAACTTTGCTGGTAAAACTTTACAGGGATATGCTAGTATGAAAGCAAAAGCAGTGTGTATGCATAAATATGAATGCATACATACATATATATGTCTGTGTGTATAAGAAAAGCTACATGAAGACTTTCTGAAAGATGTCAATCAAATATTCTTATACCACTCTTCAAAAACTATGCCATAGAAATTTGTCACGTAGATTTGGCTTCAGTTCCACATTCTTTCTTTGTATCTGCCACATAGAACTTCTTTCATAGATCAATTGTAATGAGAATGTCGAAGTTTTAGTTGCTGACGATCTCTCGGCAGTTGATGATCTATGGACAAAAGTTTCAGGACTGTGTAGTCACACTAATTGGATGTCACAACTGAAGGAAACTTCAAAAACTTCAGCATATGAATAGTTAAGAGCTGGCAATTAACCTACCCGACTTAGATTTCAGAGTTCTCACTTTGAAAGGAGTGAGGAGCAAGGCAATTTACACCTCTCAGTCCTACTGGTCCTGTAATTTTACCACTCACTGTATTTCTTTTACACTGTTTCTGACATTTCTTCTGTCCAAGAGATCTGTAAACTTAACTTTAAAAATTAGCCACCAGGGCAATTTCCTACTGCAAGAGGTGGATCCTAAAATAAATTTCACAGCAATGGGATCCTGATTGTTCTCTATGAATTATTCACTGTTCAAACAGCATGTGGTCAGATACTCTGTTTACTCTTTGGTCTCAGTCTCTCCAGATATTATCATTAATCACTGTTTCTGCTTCTTGCATAATATTCTCTCATTTCTTCATCATTTTTAAAGAGAAAAACAAGTAAAAATAGCTATTTAGAAATTCAGTCTTTTGATTTTTTTATTTACTTCTTACCTACTGCATTTTCCTAGAGTTTCTGTCATTTCACAATGCTGTTTTTATTCTGAATATGTATGGACAATATTTTCTTACTTCCTTTGGTTCCATTATCTGGCATATTCTAATCCTTCTGTATTGCATGTATTACTTTATATGTATGCACACCTTGCTAGCTGTCTTGTATCTGTTTCTTTCAATCTCCTTTCTCTTCTATTTTTTGTACCATTTCATTCTGCAGTCCAACTCTTTCGCTAAAATTTCTTCCAGTGATGTGTTGGAGTTTTTAAAAAAAATTCTTACATCATGTTTTAGTGATGTGAAAAGCTTGGTTTTATCTTTGATTTACCAATCTTTTCAAATGGTCTGCTTGTCTAGTTAGTGCTTTGTTCACTTTACGTAGCAAAATTTACTTTATATATCCTAATATGACTAATATAGTGTATAACTATTCTTTTACAGATTCAGCTGTCACAAAATTGGTCTAAACATGTCATTGACTATTCTGACTAATCATTTTTTAATAAATCTCTCAACAAACAACCAGTGCCACACCTGCTCTGTGCTTTATAAGGACCAGAACTTGTCCTTGTATCTCTGGCTGCAGAGATGCTCATGACTGTCAAGAAGAGCATGACAGAATCACAGAAAGATTGAGGTTGGAAAGGACCTCTGGAGCTCATCTGATCCAACCCCTCTGCTCAAGCAGGACCACATAGACCCAGTTGCACAGGACCATGTCCTGACAGATTTTTAATATCTCCAAGGATGGAGACTCCACAACATCTCTGTGGAATCTGTGCCAGTGCTTGGTCATCCTCACAGTCAAAAAGTGTTTCCTGATGTTCAGATGGAACCTCTTGTGTTTCAGTTTTTGCCCATTGCCTCTTGTCCTGTCACTAGGCACCACCGAAAAGAGTCTGGCTCCAGCTTCTTTGCACCTTCCCTTCAAGTATCTATATACATTGATGAGATCTACCCTGAGCCTTCTCTTCTCCACACTGAACAGTTCCAGCTCTCTCAGCTTCTTATATGTGAGGTACTCCAGTCCTTAACCATCCCGGTGGCCCTTTGCTGGACTCTCTCCAGGATGCCCATGTCTCTTTTGTACTGGAGAGCCCAGAACTGGACAGAGTACTCCAGTTGTGGTCTCACCAAGAGTTGACTAGAGGGGCAGGATCACCTCCCCAGGTCTGCTGACAACACTGCTCCTAATGCAGCCCAGCATGTTGATGTCTTTCTTTGGCACAAGGGTGCATTGCTGGCTCATGTTCAGCTTGGTGTCCACCAGGACCCTCAGGGCCTGTTCTGCAAAGCTGCTTTCCAGATGGATGTCCCCCAACATATATTGGTGTATGGGGTTGTTCCTGCCCAGTTGCAGGACTTTGCACTTCCCTTTGTTGAACTGCATGAGGTTCCTGTCAGCCCATTTCTCCAGCCTGTCAGGGTCCCTCTGGATGACAGCACAATCTTCTGGTGTATCAGCCACTCCTCCCAGTTTTGTGTCATCAGCAAACTTGCTGAGGCTACGCTTTGCCCAAGCTTCCAGCTTCCAGATAATTAATGGAGGTGTTGAACAGACTTGGACCCAGTATCAAGTTACTGGCCTCCAACAAGCATACATACCACTGATCACCCCTCTCTGGGCCTGGCCTTTCAGCCAGTTTTCAACCCACTTCACTGTCTGGTCATCCAGCCCATACTTCAACAGCTTTTCTATGAGGATCTTATGGGAGACAGTGTTAAAAGCCTTACTGAAGTCAAGGTAGACAATATCCACTGCTCTCCTCTCATCTACCAGGCCAGTTATTTCATCATAGAAGGTTATTAGGCTGGTCAAGCATGACTTCCCCTTTGTGAATCCATTCTGACTACTCCCAGTCATCCTCTTGTCCTTCGTGTACCTGGCAATGGTTTCCAGGATTAGTTGTTCTGTCACCTTTGCAGGGATTGAGGTAAGGCTGACCAGCCTGTAGTTCCCTGTGTCCTGCTTTTTGCCCTTTTTGAGGATAGGAGTGACATTTTCTTTCCTCCAGTTTCAGACACCTCTTCCAATCACCTTGTTCATTCAAAGATCATCAAGACTAACCTCACAATGACATCAGTCAGTTCCCTCAGCACTTGTGGGTGGATCACATGAGGACCCATGGACTTAAATATGACAAGTTTGCTTAAACATTTTCTGACCTGATTCTTTTACAAAAGTATGTCTTCCTTGCTCTGTGATCCCAACAAGATCGTAGCCCTGGAACTGCACACAGATCTCTAATTTCTCATGTTTATTCCCCAGGCTGTGTGCATTAGTGTACAGGCACTTCAGAGAGGCACCCCAGCATGTTGAGTTCCTGGAGAGGTTTTGGGGGATTATGTTGTACCCAGAGTTATAATAATTTTTGACACAACATAATTAAAGCTGAAGAGAGTTGAGTAAAGAATGGCACATTAGGATGATTTAATATAATAAACTGAATCAGTGAATTAGAATACAGTGGTTTGCATGAAAACAATAAATATTTTTAACATTAACAATATCTCCTTTATTTGTTTACCTGAAATTAGAACCTAATGTTGGTAATTCCCTTTAGAATAAGAAGTAATTAGTTATGATGCCGTCATCTTAATTTAAAATCGATTAAAAACAACTCATTAAACAGAAAGAAATCAGTACAGAGCCCAGTAGCTCTCACCTCACAAAACCAGCATGTGGCGCTGTCTCCTGCAAAAAAGACAGCTCCGAGTTTCGCAAAGCGGGTATTCAAAAAAGCACATTTTTACATTGTCAGACTGCTCTGAAGCACAGGCAGGAAAATAATCCCCGTATTTTTAACATAAGACCAATACTCTGCATTTGCAAGAATTTATTGGTACCAATTCTACTACTTCTAATACCCAAAGATTATTTAATGTCATTTATTGACAAAAAAAAAAAAAAGTCAGCAAAACATACGAATGTGTCTATATTATGTGGTCATGGACAATGATTATCTTTAAAGATTGGTTGGATTGTGTATATCATTTATTTCCAAATTTATGTATTCTGTAACCAATTTATTAACCTCTTTAAAA
>NW_008824238.1:786418-790753 GCF_000699105.1 Pygoscelis adeliae | reverse complement strand
AGCTCCTCCGCCAGCTCTCTCAGCACTCTCGGGTGGATCCCATCCGGCCCCATAGACTTGTGAGTATCCAGATGACGTAGCAGGTCGTTGACCGCTTCCTCTTGGATTATGGGGGGTTCATCCTGCTCGCCATCCCTGTTTTCCAGCTCAGGGCGCCGAGTACCCTGAGGGTAACTAGTCTGATTGCTAAAGACTGAGGCAAAGAAGGCATTAAGTACCTCAGCCTTTTCCTCATCCTCGGTGACAATGTTCCCCCCCGCATCCAATAAAGGATGGAGATTCTCCCTGGCTCTCTTCTTGTCATTAATGTATTTGTAAAAACTTTTTTTGTTGTCTTTAACGACAGCGGCCAGGTTGCGTTCTAGCTGGGCTTTTGCCTTTCTCATTTCCTCTCTGCACGACCTAACGAGATCCCTGTACTCTTCTTGAGTCGCCTGCCCCTTCTTCCACAAGCGATAAACTCTCCTTTTTTTCCTGAGTCCCAGCAAAAGCTCCCCGTTCAGCCAGGCCGGTCGTCTTCTCCGCCCGTTCTTCTTGCGGCGTACAGGGACAGCCTGCTCCTGCGCCTTTAAGACTTCCTTCTTGAAGATCGTCCAGCCTTCCTGGACCCCTTTGCCCTTCAGGATGGTCTCCCAAGGGACTCTCTCAACCAGCGTCCTGAACAGGCCAAAGTCCGCCCTCCGGAAGTCCATGGTAGCAATTTTGCTGCCTCCCCTCCTTACTTCACCGAGAATTGAGAATTCTACCATTTCATGGTCGCTAAGCCCAAGACGGCCTCCGACCACCACATCTCCCACCAGTCCTTCTCTGTTTGTGAACAGCAGGTCGAGCGAGGCACCTCCCCTGGTAGGCTCACTTACCAGCTGTGTCAGGAAGTTGTCTTCCACACACTCCAGGAACCTCCTAGACTGCTTCCTCTCTGCCGTGTTGTATTTCCAGCAGATGTCTGGGAAGTTGAAGTCCCCCACGAGAACAAGGGCCAGCGATCGAGACACCTCTGCCAGCCGCTTGCAGAACGCTTCATCGGCCTCTTCATCCTGGTTGGGTGGTCTATAACAGACTCCCAGCAGGATATCTGCCTCGTTGGCCTTCCCCCTCATCCTTACCCATAAACACTCAACCGTATCATCATCACAATCGTTAAGCTCTATACAATCGAAACACTCCCTAACATACAGAGCCACCCCACCGCCTCTCCTTCCTCTCCTGTCCCTTCTGAAAAGTCTATAGCCATCCATTGCAATCCATTCTGACTACTCCCAATCATCCTCTTGTCCTTCGTGTACCTGGCAATGGTTTCCAGGATTAGTTGTTCTGTCACCTTTGCAGGGATTGAGGTAAGGCTGACCAGCCTGTAGTTACCTGTGTCCTGCTTTTTGCCCTTTTTGAGGATAGGAGTGACATTTTCTTTCCTCCAGTTTCAGACACCTCTTCCAATCACCTTGTTCATTCAAAGATCATCAAGACTAACCTCACAATGACATCAGTCAGTTCCCTCAGCACTTGTGGGTGGATCACATGAGGACCCATGGACTTAAATATGACAAGTTTGCTTAAACATTTTCTGACCTGATTCTTTTACAAAAGTATGTCTTCCTTGCTCTGTGATCCCAACAAGATCGTAGCCCTGGAACTGCACACAGATCTCTAATTTCTCATGTTTATTCCCCAGGCTGTGTGCATTAGTGTACAGGCACTTCAGAGAGGCACCCCAGCATGCTTGTTTCCCAGAAATTATCTGAGTGTTTTTTTCGTAATGGTGCCTAGTAGGCACTTTCTTACTTACATGCAAATGCTTGAGGCGACCCTGCTTAAGCCCTGTTTTCTTGATTTTGTGGTCCTTTTTGTTCACATCACTCCAGGCCCTTTCCTCATCAATCCTGTCCACCACTTCCGCACAAGGCTGCTGGTAACTCTCTCCCTCTCCCATCATTCCTATCTCTGTGAAGGGTTCATGTGGCATTAGCAGATACAGGAAAGCTTTGGTAATACTCTCTGGGAAGGTGTTTAGAGGGAAGATGAGTCAGACTACAAGTATTGGAACTTGTAAGATATATACCCTCATAACCGGGCTTCTTAGAAACTTTCAGATTCCCCTTCATCTCAATAAACTTTGTCTGGCTGGTCATGCTGGATGCTTTACTGGTATTTTTCCAGAGTCTGATCTTGCATTCATTTGAAATTAATGTAAGTTTTGTTATGAAATACAGTAAAAGTAAGATTGATCCCCAAATGCCCTACCTATTCTTGCTTCTATGCATGCATTTGCATAGAAATTGATAACAATAGCCAACACGTCCAGACACTTAACTAATAAATTCCTCATTTTGTTATACATACTACTTCTATGTCTGCAAGAAAAACACTTCAGCCTACCTTATTATGTGCATATATTCACACTTCAACTTCAGTTGTTATGCTCACCCACTTTTTTTTTTATTATGTGTTTATTTTCAATTTATTACAAAAACAAGACTGCATTAGAAAGTAATTGTCAGCTAGCCAGTTCTCTCTAAATCATAGGGTGGTAGGTCATTGTCAGAGTTTTCCAAATTCAATAAAGTTCAATCCACTACATTTCACTTCGCATTTTAAATATATGAAACATAAAACAGAGAAATCAATTTATTGAGGAGAAAAAACCAAATATTTTTGTAATGATGTTCCACTTACAATTACTGTTTTTGTTTACTTCTAAGTGCAAATTTATTGGAAAAATAATTTTATAGAGGATCCCAACTCAGTCTTCTCATAAGTTTGTGAATGAACCTCTATAATACAGGCCAGACATGATAGCAGCTGTTACATTACTCTTCAATGGACTGCAAGGAACACACTAAGCAACACATTTATATTCCAGCCATAAACCAGCTGTGATCGATAGAATTTTAATCTCTTCTTTGCCAGTGGAGGCTGCTTTTGCAAATAGAAAATTTTAAATGTGACAAAATAGACCTGCCTTGGCTTTCTTAAGTAATTTAGGATTTGACTGTGCATGGAAATTAAATGGAACAGAATGTTCTTGGAAATTAAGTTAAACCTCTCTGTACACCCCACACACACATAAACAGAGGAGAATAATTAAGATACAGTACTCTTATATGACTATTTCTAACTAAAAGCACTCGTGGTTGCAAGTGATAGCATTAACCTAACTAACTTACAGACTGTATCATCATGCCTTCCACTGTTTCACATTAATGTTTCATATCATCTCCATGCAGACTAGCCCCAAGCTGGCCACTTTTCTATTTATATGAAAAAACAAACAGCAAATATGCAATAAAGCCTGTTATGTTTAATTCAGTGCTGTGGTAAATTTGTCTAAAGACCAAGAAATCAGTAGTAGAATGATTTTTAGATGTATTTTAGGACATCATTTGCAGAACTTTTGGCAAACTGAAGTTAATTTGATATAATGTCAGCACACCAGAGGGACAAAATGCCATTTAGTAAGTCAAGAATGAAGTAGGTTTTTCTGAACACCAATGGAGTTTTTTGCAGTTTAATAATCTTTATGGGCTGTTGAAAGTCAGTTCTTTAAATGCATTGGTTTTCAAATATTTCTTGTAGGCAGCTCTAATCTGAAAAATATTTTCAGACAATTTTTCAAGATATTTATTTTATGTAAATTTAATATAAATGGAAGATACTTAAAGTGTCTGTTCCAGAATCAAACTGAAACTTACACGAATTTTATTCTTGTCCTCAGAAACCACTGGAATAGTTTTTGAAGATATAAAATTAAGAAATGGAGTATTATATTATAAACGTAAATTTAACCAAAATAGCTTCTTGATGCTCTAAAAGACATGATATTTATTCTGAAAAAAATACTGAATAATGTTAAAGAGTATATATAACTTAATTTTAAGAAACTAATGTATTCTTACAGAATTTAATAGATTTATAGAAAGCTTGTAATACCTATAAATTACAAAGTCCAAACATAAATTAATTGGAATATAGAAACAGAAATTAAATAATTAGTACAATGAAAGATAACGATACATTTATCCATCACTCCATGTTAAAATTTTTAGGTATTTTTTCACATATCAATACTGTAAGAAGAAGAACAGAAGATAATTAGGCACGGGAAATTCTAATTAGCATATTTATGTTTTCACACTGCTACTAAACATATCAATATCTGAATACAAATTGAATCTTGCTACCTATTTTATATGCTTTTTAAAAGGGCAAAAGTCAGCATTTTAAGGTGTCTTTTACCCCATTTTGTGAGCCTGTGTTTCAAAGAAAGTAAATGAATCAGTACCATGGATCTAAAACTTTTCAGGCCTTTTCCACACAAAAAACCCAACCCAAACAAGT
>NW_008824238.1:756438-786371 GCF_000699105.1 Pygoscelis adeliae | reverse complement strand
TGCTGTGAAATGACAAGGAAAATGTTCTGAAATATCTGCCTCAAAGAAAGAAGAATATTCCAACTTTTCATTCAAGCATATATTTAGTTTAAGCATACCTAGCTAGCTCATACCTCTCTGAAGCTTGCAATGATGGTGATGCTTTCTATAATGATTGATTTATCTGCAGGATAAATTTACCCTCACAGGGACCTGTGTTACTGCAACTAGACTGCTCCTAATATTCAAGTTTTACTACCCTGCAATGTGTTCTGTGGGATGTATATATTTTGCAGTACTTCATATTCTCGTATGCCTTTAATTAAAGCTCCCCTCTGGAAGGGCAATTAAAACTCTACTTGTAGCAGACAAAACTTCCACAAGTCAGGATTTCATCCTTCAGATGTTTCTCAAATGGAGAAACAGGGAACAGAGCTACTTTGGATTGCAAATCTTTTTCTAAGTAATCTGTGTATTTGTCCACATGCAGCAGATCTCTTTCTGAATAACCATAGCTTCATTTTATCCATGTTCCAATCCAGACCATCCGATTACAGCATTCCCAAAGAGAGACAAATATGTTTCCATGTAACTATATGTTCTACGTATGTCAAAGTCCTAGAGAAGGAATGGTATCACACCTGCAGTTTACACGTGTCACAAAATTTTATGTATCTTGATAATATATTTTTTCATTTCCTTTTACAGTCCAGAGTTGTCAGTGAAGTTTTGTGTGAAATCCTGGACCTTCATTTGGCCTTTTTCACCATTGCTTTCTCTTCTCCGCAGTTTATTAGTTGCAGGTTGTCCACAGGCATGGGAACACCACTGAAGTCATCCTATGCCTATAGCCAGATGGGCACCAAAAGTGGACCACAAATTCAGCAGGCTTTGTTTCTTGAACATGTGCAAATTTTGGTGATTAAAAGCCTGGCTGTTCAAATAATAAAACCCTTTTCTCTTTATGACATTTCAAAATCAATACAGTAGATAACTAGTTTTTAAAAAAGCTAAGGAAAAATATTAACCTCCATTTTGCCTTTCTGTTTTTTTAAATTTTTAAAAATTAAAATCTATATAGCAACATTTTTTATAGTTTTGTGGACATTTTTCTTTCAATCTTAGTTAATTATAGATACCAGAGTTTGCTCTGTAGGGTGATAATTTTGCAACTAAATCAAAATTTTTTAATGAAATTTCTCTTTATGTTTAAATTTTCTTTTTTCCTAAACTTTTCTTTACTTATTGACATCCCAATAAACTTAGTTACTTTGTTTCTTTTCTAATACTATAGGTGGTATTGCTTTCCAATTGGAATTTCTAATTCCAAAAACTTCAACACAATTAAGATGTTCTTCCACTGTGTCATCATTTGACCAAATTAGACATATTTAGTTCTGGTATTTCCTCACTGGAAACGAGGAAACCCCTTGGTCATCTTTGTTTTCCTCTGAAATTCTACCAGTGCCTTCATAACTTTCTTGTATTGAAATGCCAAGAACAGAATGCAGCATTTTCCAAGCCAAGGGAAAGAACTGCATTTCTTCATCCTTATAACACGAGATGTCTGCCTCTCTTCTATAAAATAGTAGATGAATGATCCTTAACCTGCTGTACAGAGGATATACATTTGGGACACAGCACATAGCTCTAATAAGCAGTACCTTCAAAATTAATGTGATTTCATCAGAACTACCTGTTATGAAATATTCTTCATAGTGCTTGAAACACTTTGAGCACTTGATTGAGACTTTGTTAATGACTGAACACTCAAGACAAGATGGAAATTCTTAGTCACCTGTGTTAGGCCCCTGCATAAAGCTGTCTTATTATTGTGTTTGGTTCAACTTGGTAGAAGAGGTGTTTTAACGTGCATAACCATCATTAATGACCATGTCTAAGCATTTTCCATGTATTTCCACATTCCACTAATAATGTATTAGTTACCTGACTAGTATTTTGGTTTGGGTTATCTACTCTTTCTCCTCTTTTTCTGCCCCATGTACATGGTATGAGCATTGTTTACACAGTCTGTATGCATACTTTGAGCAAGGTTAAATATATGCTTCCTTCAGACCTTAATGAAAATATTTGCTTAATTTTTTTTTTTTTAACAACAAAAAAAAAAGTTATCTTTGGTGAGTTTTTAGGGTTTTTTCCTGGCCAGCATGCTCTGAATATCTGGTTTTTGAAATAGCAAAGAAACTAAGAGTGATCTGCATTCATATTTTGAAGGCATGTTCAATCATAAGTATACAGCTGGAAGATCTTCTCTTTCTAGCTAAAAGAAATTAGTTGGCTCTTGTAGTTTCAGCTCAATCTATTATGTGTTCCTGGAGCAGTTAATCTATGCACTGTTTTTACACAGAGTTTGTAGCAAAACTATGGTTCAAATGTAAATCACACAGGGAATTCTGCAGGCAGAATCATCCAGACATCTCCCTGTTCACAGGGAGTACACCATACACAGCTAGAGCAGGCATGAAGCAAAAGAAGCACACATCCATGAGCGTGCTGGCTTGTAGAAATAATGAAAATGCTAAAAAGTGAAGTAGTACTTTACCAAAGAATCATAAAGAACTATAAATTGTCAGGTATCTTTGCTGTTGATGCCTTTTCCTTCTTTGGTCTTGACAAACTGCACGTTGTCATTTATGTTATGCAAAATTTTTCTGGAAGCTCCGTGGTCCTGATTTACTCCACTGAGCATATTTGTGGCATCTCCATTAGCTTTCTTTTTTTTTTTTTTGTTTTATTACCATAACACTGTACAAATGCAGGACATAGAGAGTGTCTCCATCAAAGAGCTGATAGTCTAAGATCATTCAGGTAGAGGATTTCTAGGAAAGCAAGCCACTGTGAACTCAATCATCTCAAATGCAAGCACAGCTACCAAATGCCAAAGAGACAATATAGCATGAAAGAACATGGTATTAGCCAAAAAAGATCTGGGAGGGGACCATTTAGGTGCTTATGGAGAAAGAATGAAGTCTCAGGCCTTGAAATAAAGATGGCCATCACCATCAGACAACTTTGTGGAGATAATGACTTTTTGATATTGATTAGGGCATACCAACTAGTCAATGAATGGTCTTTAAAGTTAAGTAGCCTATGTTTGGTCCCATACTGACAAAAGTATCATTTGAAGCAAAGAAATTAGAAAAATACAGCAATGTGATAATTAACAAAGAAAAAAATTTTGGGGGGAATTACTAAAGTTTGGAAATGAATTAGTTGTGTGGAAGGAAAAACTTTATCATCATTCACATTGCATATAACTACTTTTTTTAATCTTTTTCTAAAAATATTTCCCATTAATGCCCATATCTTCTTTTGAGATTAGTCAGAATCATACGAATAGGTTCCTTAGTCATCACTTTTTACAGGGTTTAGTAAAATGGGGTTTTGGTTTCTAGTTACTAGCATAAGTAATACAACAAAAAACTACAAATAAATTACATGCTGTATGATTTTTATCTATACTGCAGCAATTGTGTGCTATGATGAACTCCTGGAGTAGCTCATCTATGCATTGTTTTTACACAAAGTCTGTAGCAAAGTTATGGCTCAAGCCTGAGCCACACAAGATGTTGTCTCCTGATAACACAGTTCCATAATCTGGCTAGAATTCCCCATAACATCTCTCTCTCTGCAGCTTTATTTACTGATCAAAAGGTCCTCCAATTCTGCAGGGCAATCATTCATATAGATGACCTCTATTAAATTCCTTCAGAAAAATCTGGATGAAGAGGATAAAAGCAGTCATCAGATTTATAAGAGCTGAAAGCTCTTTTGTTTGCAAAGGACTGTAAATATAAGAAATGGCTTTTCATGAAAAAATATCACAGAAGTAAAGGTGAAGTTACATTTACTAAGGAAGAGATACAGACTTAAGTCTGAAAGAACTAATTTCAGTGGAAGTTACCCTTGACAGAAATATATGTTCCTTTTCCTTTAAAGTTCAAAATTTACATTTAGTTGCTAGTGACCACATAACAGATTCATATGGATATCTTTGTTGTCTTTTCTGTCTTGTAATGCAAAAGAAAGTAAAAATATCATAAGATTCTATTCTACATTAACTGTCTCATTTCATTTCCAAATTACTAACCACTTTACCCACTCTAATCTTGATAAAGGGAAGGTATTTCTTTACTTAAGGCTTATTATGTTTGTGCTTCGTTACCTTTTTCTGTGTTCCAGCTGGAACTTGTCAGTCATTATGAACAGCCTGTTAAGTCTCATGCCTGCAGCAACTTTTAGCCAGCATTTCTGAATAAAAAGAGGAGAGTGAGATATCACTGTATTATAAAGGGAACTTAACTCCTGAAATATGAAAGCACAGTATGTATCAGTGTGCTCTTTATAAGCCAATTCTCTCTCCCTTAGAGAAGCCTCGGCAAAATGCTTCACCATAAAGTGTATTTGGTGTGTGTATGAGCTCATGTGTTTTCAGTATACATTTCTGTTCACTGTTTCACCATGGATGCACAATACCTCAGATATTGCAATGTGTGATTCTTTGTTTCAGCATCTGTGCTTGATGTTAGCTGATTATCACTGTATATCTCCTAGAAGCAAGTATGATAACCCTCAAATTTTATCCAGCCTAGTGTAAGCATAGATGCTATTCTATCTTCCTTTTAATCTGAATACTTGCTTCAGTAAAACACAGCAAGCTATTATGTTATAAAGCAAAATTATGTTATGAAACAATGATATAAAAGCAAATTACTCTTGGCCACTCACAGTGTGATCAGTTTCTGTGCCAATTTTGTTTGCTCATTTTTCATGGGATTTCAAGAAAATATTTCCTTAGGCTCAGATGAGAAAATACAATTGTAGCATATGAGAAAATAATAGGCATGGTGTTTTGATGTTGAATTGTAATAGATCATGCAACTTTCATCAGGGCTGGCCTGAGACTTCTTAGCCAGATGGACTAATTTTACCTTCCCTTGGATAAGGATCAGAAGTCTGACTGTTGCTACCAGAGAAAGGTAAAAGGAGTAAAATTAGAACAGAAAGACCAGAGAAAGGATTGTGGAGATCCACGAAGGATTGGCTCGCTGCTGGACATGCATGGAAGAGCAAAAGATGTCAACTACCATTTCCCAGAGGACCTACCTATCCCTTTCTCCATCAGCATTAGCCATTGCACTACATACTGTGCATTTTTATTTCCATGACAAAGAAAAGATCAAAAAACAAGATTATTTTTCACCCTTGGCATGCCACCCTAGGCAGTTAGCTCCTTTTCCATAAACCTAGAATGTGCATTGTTTTTTTCTAACTGAAGAAATCCTTTTTTATGTGAAGGAATACGTGATTTTAAATCATCATTTTCTCTGTGGGGTCTAGGATCATAGACTTCCCATATACTCACAAGTATGCACCTGAGTAAATCTCTTCAGGAGCAGGATCACCTTCCCCATTAAATGTACAGTACATTTTTTCCAAGAAAACAAAAAGTACTGGGATCAGCATGAGTTATTGTAGCTTAGGGCACACTAACTTTTGCCAACTAAGAGATTTGTACTGTGGAGTTAGGCTCATTCTTATCTCTAATTTACAGCTCCTTCCCTCACTTGTCTCTTAATTGCCTCTGACATGCCATGGTGACAATTAACCTAGTATCTCCAACACCTAAGGGCTCTCCAAACGGCTACTTCCCCTCCAAAACTGGTACCTCTCCTCCTTAATGAGAGGAATCATTAAATCAGTTTTCTGCAGTGCTATGGAGTTGAATCTTAGATTTTAATTTAAGGCATCATATGTAAAATTTGCTTTAAAAAAGGCAATTAATTCAATCAGCCTAGGTGAGCACATAGAAATTAGATCAAACTATAAATATTATGACTACTTAGAGGTGCCTATAAGATAAATAATACATAGATCTGTATAAAATTAAATAGATGAAGCCAGGAGTCATACAGAAATTATATTCTGACTTTTAGTTCATCCTCTAGTCTTGTTGTATAGTCCAGTAGTTCAGTAATCAGCCAGATGTCTGATGTCTCCTTCATCAGGACATACTTAGTAATGCCCACATGAACACCCATATGTGTGTGTGTGTTAAGCAGTGCCATTTCTTTTTTGACCAATATCACATGAATTGTACAGATACAATATGAAACTGATGGGTTTGGGTATCAGGAGTTCACTAGGCCCTTTACCTGTGCTTCAACTGTTACAGCTGCACCGTAGGAAAAACTTCCAGGTGCAGGAACCACACTGCTGGTTTCCCCAGACCCATGTTATGTTAGTGCAAGGACTGCACAAGAATCAGGAGGCTGGAGTTGGCAAGGGGAGGTGGTAAGACTTGATGGCAAGACATCTGTGCCCATGGAAAAATACTATGGTCTTTAGAGAATGCTGGTGACTGAGAACGCAGCAAGTTAGTCTTCACCTGCTTGTCCACCTTCCCTCTGACTGAATTCGTTCTGTGAGGCTCTCAAAGAAGCAGTGAAGAATATCTAGGATTTTTTTTAGATTATCTCAGAAAGGGAAGACAGAGAGGTTAGGGGCGATATTATTAACCTTGCTTGTGGGTGTCTATGTGGGCTGTTTAGTTAGTTTACTGTACAATGTTCAGATAATTTTGTACAATGAAAGCCAATGTGTGAATTAATCCAAAGGATGGAATGGTATATAATGACTCTTGTTTTAATGATAAATGAACAATTTTAATTCTCCATGTTGCTCTCATTCTCTGTATTCTCTCTAGTATCTATCCAGATAGAAATGACGAGCCAAATCAAACTTACCATAGCTATGAAGTACATTTTAGTCCCATTTAGAGGCACCCTAGACACAAATAAATAATTGAGCTTTTAACAATGTTTATGAAAGTGTCATTCAGATTGTACTGGAAAATGAAAGAAAAGCTAGTCTACAAAAGTTATTTTCAATTGCATGTTTCTGAAAAAAAATCTAAGCTGTAAAATCTAAGCAGCTTTTTTTTTCTTTTTTCCTGTGCATCTTCTACTTGCCTAAGTACTATCCATTGTTTTGATGAATTTTAGGAGAAATACATGGGGAAACTGAGGGTGAGAAAGTCGTGCTATAAAAATCTGGGATTTTCTATCTGCTGGTTACAAATTGCTTGCAATACGACGAAGCATTATTAATAACAGTGTATATCAATCTTTTCAAAAGCAAATTGAATGCACTTGCTTATATTATCCAATCAAGTGTGCAGTGGGTCCTGGGAGAAAAAGTAGGTGTGCCCAAATTTGCTTCAGAGAGAAGGAGAAAACAGGGAGCTTTGTGCCATATTGATGCCAAAATAAGCACAAAACCATGGCAGTTGTAAACATTTGGGGGGGGGGGGGGTGGTGTATTCCCCAAGAATGATATTTTTGGTTTTCCTAAGACATTGCTTATGTAAGCCTCTTTCCTTTTACTGTGTTAAACTGATCACAGCTGTTGCAAGAAGGTGCAAAGAACAGTGAATAACTGGAAAAATATCAGGTTGGGTTTTTTGTTTGTTTAACTGTGTACGGTGCTGACATCATTCAAAGATCTAGTAACGCTGAGCTGACCTTTGCCTGGATGAAGACAGCTGTCACATTTCTTGCCATGTTTGTGCTACTCCAAAGCTACCTGTGACTCACTCAACCTTCGATACATGCAACAACTGCACATACATGTCATAGTGGTTGGCATACTGGGAAAGCTTTTATAAGTTAGGTAGACCAATATATAAAGTTATTTTCTACTTCATCAGAGAAGAGGCTGAGGATGCAGATCAACTGATGAGGTGGTTCCAAGACAGTTTCATTGCATGTCTTTTTTTTTGTTGTTTGAAAGTCATAGCAAATAAACAATTGTTTATCAACTTCCAGTGTGGTACTATGACAAGGGGGGGTAGAATGAGGCACAACAGGGAAGTAGAATTAAGGGATCGAATTTTTGTCTGGTTTTGGCACTGGTAAAGTTAATGAGAGAATAACATCCAGTCTTGATATTTACTTTTAATATCAGATATTGAAATCCCAGGGTCTGTGAAAGAAGTACACAGAACATTTCAGGGGCTGGAGACGATATCTTACCATACCATAATAAGCTTAAGAGAACCCAACCTACTTACTGTGTCTGAATCAATGGCACGTAAATTGACTATCCTGAGTAAGGACAGTTGCGGAAGAAAACCAGTTGGTTCTAATGGTTTTTTTTCGGTCTAGGAAAGAAAATACAGTTTAAACAACAAACTAGTGTCTAGGGGCAAAGCTAAAAAAAATTCGAGCTAGAACTAAGCCAGAATTTTATAACCTTATTTTCTATTTTAATATTGAGAGAGAACAGTGAGAGTAACTAATGTGAAAAAAACAGTACTGGGAAGCAGATGATCCTCTGTACCATGACGTGTTCCATTTGGATCAGGAACCAGGCTGAGGGAGGAGTTTTTATGCAACAAAAGTTATGAAACTTTGCAGGCACAATTGGATGAAACTGGATGGCCTGTTATCTACAAGAGGTGAAATCAAATCTATTGATTCTTCTTGACATCTTATTGTTTGGGGACAGATATTCATTGGGGCCTCATTTTAAAGTAGATAGCATTGAAGATCTGCCTATGAAGTTATATTTACTAGGCAAACATATTTTCCCTCAGCTCATCAAACTATCTTTTTTTCTGCATTGGTGACACACAGTGTAAGCCTATCTTTCACATCCTAGAGAAAAGAAGCTCAGATTTGTGCTGCCCCCAAGACATAATAATATGCCACATGAGGCAATGGATAAGCATCAGTGATTTGTACTACATTCTGCAGTGACATTAGTTCACAGGGATAGTGGTTGTTGATTTTATATTTGAGAAGGGAATGAAAAAAAAAGATGAAACTAAACAGCTCTGTACTCTAGTCATTTAATACAAACTACATTTTATATAGACCTTGCTCTTTTGTTTATAATAAGGAGGAAAATATTTAACAATATGAGTTTTCCAAAACTGATGAGATGCAGTTCCAGATCTGGAGGTGAATTTTGCAACTTGAGAAAATCTGTAGTGTTTATTGTCAGAATGATATATAGATGAGTTGAAAAACTCACTGTTCTTTGCTAGGCAGGGTTTCTCCCAAGAAAGATATTGCCACACAGTAACCCAGATGGATCAGCTTCCCAATCTCAAATGCATATTGACCTACATATTGAAATTTTAGCAATTTACTATTTAAAATACTACCAGGACATTTAATGATATATCCATCAAGAATTAACTTACATTTTTTATTAATAATACTGAATGTTTCATAGAATGTTTTGCAGCCCCAAAGTGGTGTTCTTTGATTACCTATTCAGTCATTAAACTTCTTCAGCATTTGAAATGCATGACAAAAACTAAAATGTCTGGTTACAGCAGATATGCGAGTTAATGTATTCTTTCCTGTGATCATAGATTATTGTCAGAAGAAAAAAAGTAGTGATTCCATTTCAAGATTATTTGCTTCAAGCAGAATTGTCTTAGTCATAGGTTGAATACTTTTATAGTGTGTAGCTGCTCAGAAATGGATCCTATGTTTGAAATTTAATCAATCAATTAATTGAAGAATTAATATTTCCTATGCACTTGTTAAATGATGAATATACTACAAGCAATAGAAACCCTGCCATGAGATGTTGTTAAAATTTGCCTCCAGTAATTTTCTATTTAAGATGTTATCATTTAAACCATTGTATGTATGCAGTAAAAAATGTACATTACCAGGGCTTTTAATCCATATAGAAGCTGTGTCATGATGCTGTCTATTAGCAACAGAACAATGTTATTAAGTCATTAAGAAAATAACATTTTTAGAAGGATTATGTTTCTTTATAATGGAGCAATCCTATTAAAGTCATTAAGAAAAGGAAGATGAAATAAAGGAAGGTATTTATGTAAAAATTGTATCTTCGTTCTTATTTTAACTATTTCAACCTTTTTTTTTTTTTTCTGTTGGAAATAATGTCATATACAAATTTTTTACTAATGTTCCCAGAGGTGCAACTGATGCTGTTAGTCATAGAGCCCTGGAAAAAAAAATAAATTCATTACTCTGGACCAAACTCCAGGTCCAGCTATTAAGACATCCTGTCTCCAACAGAACTCAGCGCCAAATGCTTACAAGGATTGTGGAATCAACACTGGAGTCCTTTTTTTTTTTTTTAATTTGGGAATACAGAATAGAGCAAAGGTGAAACTAAGGTCAGATAAGACTACCAAATCATCTTGATTAAAAAGAGAAGCATTATTCTTGATTTCATATGACTTAATATGAAACTACATTTCATAGAAAGAGTGCACAAGTTTAAAAAGTTACAGTGTCAGATAAAAATGGAGCATCAAACAAATTGGGAATATTATCTTCTTCAGCCTTCAGTATACTGGGAAATGGATGACACCTACTTTGCTGTCTAAAGGATATAAAAGCAGCCTATAAACATTATTGCATCTTGAAAATAACCAGTCATCAGTTTACATGTGCTTAATCCAGGGAACTCAAGTAGCTGCACTGAGGATGATGGTCTCGCTCAAGTCAAATACATGAACACTTAACCTTATGCTATGCAAATATTAATCCATAGCTGTGGTGGGTTGTCCCTGGCTGGATGCCAGGTGCCCACCAAAGCCGCTCTATTATTCCCCTCCTCAACTGGGCAGGGGAGAGAAAATATAACAAAAGTCTCACGGGTCAAGATAAAGCACAGGGAGAGATCACTCACCAATTACCTTTATGGGCAAAACACTCGACTTGGAGAAAAAAAATTAATTTTATTTATTACCAATCTCAGAGTAGGATAATGAGAAATAAAACCAAATCTTAAAAAGATTCTTTATTGTCATCCTATAGTATAAGGTGTTTTTTTTTACCAGTGTTTATTCAGTTCAAAGTACAAGGTCACACACCAGTAAGACTATACTGTACAATGAGTTATTATTTACCTGTGGTGTCCCTTTTATGCCACGTGATCACAAAAGTTTCAAAACTTAATCTGAAATTTATTTTTTCAGTAAAATGTTAGATTTTATTTGTTGAAATGGACCACAGACAACCTGAAAAAAAAAAAAAATTGTGAAAAGTATGTTTAAATGCTTTTTATAATATTCAAAATACTTGAAACATGGGAAAATATTTCTGCAGCAATAAAATGTATTCACTAATTGTTTTATTACATGAAAAAGGAAATGTGATCTTATAGATGGTCCTATGTCCAATAAGGCTCTATACTTCCCTAAGTGAGTGTGTTAGCTGTTAAGGTCATGGTTTTTTCTCTTACTGCGCTACAAGGCCAGTAGCATGCATTCTTCCCAAGCTTTTCTTTAAATGGCTAAGGCACTTTCTTGTTCAGAAAATGGAATTAAACACAGGCTTTCCTACCTTGGGTAAATAGCCTGGTCAGCAGGTTTCTTAAGTTGAAAG
Organism: Pygoscelis adeliae; assembly: GCF_000699105.1. Taxonomy (NCBI): domain Eukaryota; kingdom Metazoa; phylum Chordata; class Aves; order Sphenisciformes; family Spheniscidae; genus Pygoscelis; species Pygoscelis adeliae. The sequence goes on along the minus strand of NW_008824238.1, from coordinate 774,987 downwards.
CAAATGAACCAACCAGACAACCCAGGAACCACTACTGCTTTCTTTTGTCTGCATTTCTGAGTGTCTGTGACTGCCAGACGTGCTGAAGACTGTTTAAGCATCCCCATCAGACTGTCTCTTATGAGAACTTGGACATCTCTGCTAAATGTCATTATTTAGAGGTGCTTCCGCTTACCTTCGGAAATTTAGTTTTTAATGTCTAGGGTATGACCAGGTATCAAATGAATTTCAGTTTAATTAATATCTCTCAGGTACCACCAACTTTTCATCTTTCTTAACATATAAAGAATTTAGCTTAATGTTGCTTTGACATGGGCTTTCTTTTATCTTTAATCATAATAAGCTGAAGGTTCATATAAAAGCACTTATTTTACTTTCCACATATAGCCATAGCTTGCTGTGGCATTAATGGGAGCTATATATGAAAGTATTGAAAAAGGAAAAGGCCCTGAATAATTTATAAAGGTGAGCTACAAATAAGTGACTAAAGTACCAGAATAATAAAATAAGCACATGGGTACTAAATTGCTCAAGAGCTGGTAATGAAATATGCAGCCCTTCACCTATGATGTCTACCCATCTATCTTACCTGGTTAATATATTTCTATAATCCCTCTGAAATGTACTATCCAAATTCATTATCAGTTATTTCTGTAAAAGGCTATTTTAAAAAAAATCCCTTTTACTTGCTATAAAAAAAATCAGTTGCCTATTCAGAAAGCATAAATTGTCAGAATACTTGTTAACAGCCTTGTTTCATGTCTTCAGTTAACTTTAGAAATGAAAGCCTAAGATTCTCCCATAAACAGAAAATGTCTATAATCCACCAGGGTATAATGAAGCAAATGATTATTTCTGAAACACCTACCCTGCTTGTCAGCCCCTAAGCACTTCAGCAAAGCACTCTGAGTCATTCTTATGAAGAGGTGGTGTGACAAAAGAAATGAGCCACAGGTTGGAGATCCTCAGGCAAACGCAGCCCAGTGCATATGGTACATCATTATCAGTCTGATTTTAATGAAGTTTTAGAGCCTTAAATTTCACATCACAGTTGGTGCTCATACGCATTTTACTGTTATTGCCTTTCATTTGCCAAGTAAAGATAATTGATGATCTTTACTTAGAGAATTTGTAGATTTCGGAGCTGTCTATTTTTAACAGTGATTTCTACATTTTTTTCTTTGTGTGTGTGTGCATGCTTTCCTTTATGCCAATTTTTATTTGGTCTAATGATCTTTTTAATGCCTTTAAAATAGTATCAGCAAAAGATAGACTTCTTTATCTTTATGCAACTGAGTAAAATTTCATTAACATCTCTACTGACATGAATGAAATTATGTGTAAGGAAAGGTTACACTAACCTTGAGTAAGAATGGAAGAATATGGTCCTTACTGAGTATGTCTTCTACAAACTCACACAGAATCTAATCTGTTTTGCTATCACTTAGCTAAAAGATTGCATTAAAAGAAATGGAGGAGTTATTGGTTTCTGTTTAATGTTTTTTTATAAAGAAAATAATTGAAAATATTGACAAATAGTGAAATGAGCAAGGGAGAAACAATCAAATCTGAACAGAAATAAATAGAAAAAGAACCTAAAAAAATTGAAAGAAATGGGAAAAGCAGTTAAAGAAAAGGAACAAATAAGAGAGTAAAGCTTCAACCATTCACAATAAATCTCTTCTACAGAAAGACATATTAAAATGACCACTCATGTACTGCATCGCATCACATCCATCTTTTGCTTGCTTTGTTTTTCTGAGTGATCTTCTATGTCTCGTTCAGAAGCCTCCTGGGTCCTTGATATTTCCCAGGTTCAAGATCACAGTCATTGCTGGCCTACAGTTCTTTGCCAAAATCAGTTTTTAGATTGTTGCCATCACACTTACAATAACAATATTTGTGGGAATATAGCTAACAGCTAAAAATTCCCAATTAATATGATCATTCTGCCTGCTTTGAACCTACTATGTCCTAGGTCAACCAATTCCAAGCTCTATGCTCCATGAAACCAATACATAGGTTATGAGAAATACACATTTTAAAATCCTCTCTAAATAATAAAAACCTGAGCACAGAGAGTAGCCCTCCCTGCATTTTTTTGGTGTATGCTCGATATTCTGAAATGCATTTCAAATCTATCCTTTTGTATAAAGTATACTTTTTGAATAAAGTATACAGTTCCTGTCCAGGAGAAGCATTTCTTATTTATATTGCCATAAAAATCACATGAATTTTATTATTTATATATAATTTCTTTATTTGAACTGAAAGTGCAGAAGGCCTTTGGAAATAGAGTATTTTAGCATGCAGTCCAAAACACAAAGTCATATCTGTTAATTTTATCTCAACTGTGTAACTTGGTGCAGGCTTAAGATAACATAAAAGAAAAAACTTTTTTTTTTTCTTTTTTTTCTCATCTCTTTGGTAAACTGTACTAAAAGATTAAGTTTCTTTGGGCTGAATTTTGCACTGAAAACAAGGTTTAATCAAGCATTGCATTGCTTAATGTTGCTCTAGGAAGGGTAACTATATTGATTCAAATTTGGAGCTATCATGGCAGCCAGTCATTTAAAGCATAAAAAAAAGTGTGGCCCTTTCAAAAGGGGATAAAGAGGGGAGTTATCCTAGTTACAGGAGTTTTTGTTGTTTCTCTTGATGGTCATACAGGAAAGAGGATATCTAAACTGATGAAGTTGAATGCTCAGACCATCCCAATGCTCACATTTTTAACATTAAGTTTGAGATTATTTATGCTGTGGCACAGAAGTGTGGTGGAGGAATTGGACCAAAATATCACAAAAGGGTTGGGATAGATCTATATATGCCTCAAACCATACTGAATGAAAAGAAAGCAGTTTACATTAGGATGATAAACCACCCTTGCTAGAGAAAGATGTGATAAAGTCCTTCATGGAAAGATTCTTGTGAAGGTTGTGTCTGCAAGAGATGCATAAGACACTAGAAGCTGCTGTTAAATGATGTACCGAGGGAAAAGTCTGCACCTTGGTGAGGTTAAGGACTATGCCTGCTGATATGGACATCTTCAGAAGACCATAAATTAGAGGGACTAGAAGGGAGGAGACACTGAGAGTAAGATATTACAATGGTCAGAGACACTGTCTAGTTTCCTACCAGACATCAGTAATGTTAATACAACTGTGTCCCGAAAAAAGGCAGTAATATTTCCTTAGACTAGAGGGAAAAGGCAGTTAGCTACCTTTCATGCAGGGAAGCAGCTGTTAGTGCTTTAGCTTGTAAAAATGGTATATATCTTGTTCATTAATAACAAATTAATGTGTATTTAACAAAGCAAGGCTGGAAGTGAACAAAAATGGGTAGTGCAGCATGAAGAGGAAAAGGAAAAAGGGATAGAGTCTAATTGCTTTCTTCAACTACCTCATGGGTAGAGAAGGCGGGGCTCAATTTCTCCAGAGGTGCACAGTGAAAAGACAGGAGTCAGTAGACACAAGTTGCAGCAAGGGATATTCCAATTGGATAAAATGAACAAATTCTTTGTGATAAAGATGGCCAAAGAGTGGAACAGGTCACTTGGAGAGGCTGTGGGTGCTCCACCTTGGCATATTTGGAGAGCATCTGGACAGGGCCCCGAGCCACCTAACGTAACTCTTATGTTAGTCAAGTCAGTAACTCTCCTGTGACCTCCAGAGGAGACTCTATCTATAGATACCTTATTTATACAAACATTGAGGCTTCCATTTTAAAAATGAAAACAATTTGTCTAAGAACATAAGTCTGTCAGTTAGCTGAATGCACTGTGCAGGCAGGCACTCATCAAACTCTGAATTCAGCTTTGAGAGACTGATTTTCCTTACAGAAGGCACCAGGCCGACAGTGGTGGCAGCTCAGGGGTGTAAACACGTGGTAACAGTACGAGACCACTAGACTTGTGCTCTGGGTGAAATTTTTAACCCTGATCCCCAGAGAGAAGAGACTAGTGCACTGACACACTTCCTAATTATCCCTGAGTCTCTGGCTGTGACTTACTACGAGGATGACTCATGGACCTGCAGAGAAAGTATTTACTGAACAGCCTGCCAACAGAGGATGAGGTGGGCAGAAAGGAGAGAACCACGTTAAATAGAGATCAGCATAATTGAATTCCATTTGCTTAGTGATCCTGCACCTCTCTGCTCTGTGCAGATATTATTTTCTTTAAAGATAATATTAACCGCAGAAAACCCAAAAGAAAAATTGTCAGTGTTTAGAAGTATCTTTAAATAGCATAAACACAGAAGGACAATACTTCAAATTAGTTAAAACAGAAGGCAAAGTAAATCCCAGGCAGATAGTCACCCAAGGTTGTAGCCTGTGGCTAACAGCTAATTGATAGCTAGCCAGAGGCTATCTGCAAGCCTGAAGGGGAAAATAAGCTGACAATTCCCATCCCATGTGTTTGTGGTTGAGTATTTGCTTCACAGACTGACTTTTCAGCTATAGCCTTCTGGTGTGGTGTCAGCCTATGAGACTTGGGGTTCACAACTGCAGCAAGCAGTTTATATCCTACCTTTCAAGGTAAGTTCCTCCAATTCCCGGAATGAAGCTGGCAGAGAACCATGGGGGAGCCAGGACTTCTGTTGCTGTGTGGTTACAGACAATTTTCTTTTATTCTTCAAATAACCAAATTATACTAATCAATCAAATTACAAGAGAAAACTCCAAGGCAACTGTTTCAGGTTCCAACTTTGGCAGTGTTTTCTGTAAAATGAAGACATTTTTCAGCATGGAATCTTACAGGTTAAGTAGTGTCATTGACAGAATTCCTGAGCATGTGAGAAGATCACTCCTTACCTCCTACTCTGGGGCAGTAGGATAGCCCTGGATTGTTAGCATGGGTGCAGAGTTTCACAGCATTTACACAGGGGAAATGGTGTCCCACATAAAATTTACCTTAGATAGTCCTGAAAGAGTTTGTGTATTCATGTGGCAAAGTGCAGCATTGAAAGAAAATATTTGCTTGCATCCTGGAAGCGGTATTAACTGCATTAATTTGATTCTGTTTCCAGGTTAATTTACCCTTGTCTCTCAGCAGAGATAATTATCTGGGGCATGACATTAACATTGCTGTATTGCTTCCAATTTCTGAGCTAAATGCTGCTGAGCTGTTTCAGGAATCTTTCTGCAGTTTGCATCTGGGACCTTATGTCTGAGAAAGCCAACACAGCCTACTGTTTATTTGACAGGTTCAGTCCTATGGATGGCTTAGTTTTCTTAACTTGTGTTAGCCTGTCCGCCCTGTGGAAAACTGCCATACTACCTTATTTTGGGGGTTCAGTTTTTCTTGTAATCTTTCTTCATGGATAACAAAACTTGGAGGCAATCCAAATGGAAAGTCAGCATCTGTCCCTAGACCCAGACTGTAAATAGGGTGTTACTGGAAGGTAAAAACTCTACAAAACTCTGTATTTTGTATTTTTTATAGTACTAACCTCTCCATACCGGTGACTCAGAAATCTGAGACTAATACATAAGGAACTGGCACTAAACTGTACCTTACTTAATACAACCACAGAAGTTACCAAAACATGCATTACAGTATACTCTACAAAATAGTTGTTCAGTTGGAGAGTTCAGGATTTATTTCAGGTCCAAGATCTGTTTGATGCCGGAGTTAAGATTAAAAACCCAGGAATCCCTGATCAGCACATGTTGATCAGGGTTGACATGTGTTGTCAACCCAGTGAATCATACCTCTCTTTCCATTATTAGGTGTGCAAATTTGAAATTAGCTTTCCTAGCTCCCTAGGGGAATTTGAAATACTAGTAAATCAGGATTGGTGTGGTGAAGGGGGAAACATCTGCTGCTGACATATATGAGGAGTTATCTACTGGTATAAACACTGAAACTGTACAGTAATGAGTCTCTAGTCCCATATAATTTCCAGACAAACATCACAAGCACAGTTCCAAACTTAAGGTTGTGGTCACCAAAAATATTTCTTCCTTTATAGCGAAATTTTGCTATGCACATAAACATGATACATTAGACAATGGTCCTTGGCATTGAGTAATGACAGATAGCTCCTTAAATGATGGTGTTTCACTATCTCCCACTTGCAGTACAGGGTATTTTCTCTTGATCAATTGAACATTGGGTCTCTGGTTTGTGTTAGGCTTTTCTCATGGCTCCTATACAGACTACCAATATATACAATTTTTTTATGTCCCTGTGAAAAGTGTGTTAGACCCCAAATGCAGATCTTAGGAAGGTCACCTGGAGCTGGGATAAGCAAAACAGCAATGGAAAAATCCACGTGTATAGATGCACAGTTCAATATTAAGAGTCTGCAGTACTGGACTTTAGAATTCATTTTTAGAAAGCTCTCTCAAACTGCGGAAAAAGAACATTTTGTTACAGTTACCAATTACTGCTGCATTTAACCCATTTTCTTTCTGCAAAGTATACAACAGCAAGAGAACCACACATACAGGCAACTATCCTATGAGATTCTACATTACATTCTTACTGAAAACAGAATAGAAAATTAGTCAGGAAAAATATCTTTGAAAGCATTATTTCTTAAAAAATCACAAAGATACTGTCAAATGTATTTCAGTAAGCAGTAAATGAACCCTGCTTGCACCATAAATCATTAATGTTTAATCACCAGCCAGTGCCTCAATAAGCTCACTGGCATGGAAACTCTAAGATACTCAAAGGATAGTTCTAGCAAATCTGGCATGCATGGTTGGCTTGTGTGCTTAATTACTGTTTATGCTTTGGCAGTATCCAAGCAGTTGTATGTAATAAATAGAACACTGTCACACTGTCCAGATGGTTTTAGATTCAAGGCCTAGGGAGTATGTTTGAAGATTACAGGCCTGATTTACTAACAATTCACACCAGCTCAATTGCTGAAAATCATGCTAATAGCATACGTTTCAACAATTTCATCAATGCAGAAATAAATATACTATTAATGACTATTTAAAAACACATTTTGTCTTCTATTTAGCCACTCTTCAGATGAGATATAATAATTTTATTTTGCTTTGAGACATGTAGCAGCTTTATTTCTGCAGTGTCCAGTAGGTTTGAGAGAAATGTGTTCTTTCACACAGAACAAAGGAGTGCAAAGCAGAGATAATCAAAGTTATCTTTGAAAATGATAGTTTTGGTATTAGAATCAGTATAGACACTTTAGTGTGGTGATCTGCCTTAATTAATATACACTGTCAAGAATTAGGGGCAGAATTGCGTCATCAAAGTAAGAATGGAATTATTAATTGTTTCAGTCTTTACCTTACGTATAAATATGAAGCCAAATTATGCTATCATTTTCAAGCAGTCAAAAAACATTTTGGTAAATAAATTTATGAAGAACTACTGTCTTTTTCATCCCAAAAGTGGATTTGACCCAAATTTGTGAAATTGCTTTAAGTAGATTTCCTTTGGGGAAGAAGAGAGAGGAGAGAGAAGGAGTGACATTGGGAGGAAAGAAAATGGATTTAGAGAGGAGATGTATTTTTATTTAATAAATTAATTCTTAGAGCTCCTCCCATGCACCAAGTATATGGGCAACTTGAAATCAAGTTTTTATGTCTTTGAGAGTATATGAAGTTATCTCCCATTATTCACAAGAATGCCTTATCTGAAAGACTACAGGACAGTCAGGATGGAAGTGACTATGGAGATGGACTTTATCCCCTCCACATGAACAGGAAATGAAGTGCAATTTTCTTTGCAGGGCATGGAAAAAAAAAAAAAAGAGTATGCCAGCAGCAGGTAATTGAACACAGTAAGACAGATGAAGCCAAAAAGACTGATAAAAAGGGTAGCAGTCAAATTTTCCCCTACTTATGTGGGTAAAAAACATTACTGCCAATCTGATAAATGATCTCAGTAACTGGATTATAATTTGAAGTTTGTTTTTGATTGAAAAGAAGCACTCTGAAAAACAAATAATTGACATATTTGGTAACCATCAGTCATATTTCATTGTGTTTTGATCCCACCGTGATGAAGATGCTGTTCTGTAGCTTCTTTTTCACCGTAAAACAACTACCTGAAGTGTTTCAGGATTATATCCAAAATAGGATTTATGGTCATAAAATTTTAGGATTTATGGTCATAAACATATGGCCTTAACTGAGTAATTCATCTGTTCATTTTGTAATATTCACTAATCCTCAGTTATTCACCTGTTTTTCCATTCCTCTATAGCCAACTACTCCTAGCAGTTCATTTTATGTTAAAAGAGATGCCTGAAATAAATAGGTAACTGCATCTCCACTGGCCGCAAAAGGACTCTAGTAAACTAGTTGTTGATATGCACAAGGTAAACAAAGATCTTTAAGTGAGAGTATAGGCCAATCATCTACACTCAAAATATATCCCAAAGAAAGAATTGTCCCACTAACCTAGGAGCCATTTTTTAGTTTTATTTAAATTAATGTTGTACCACTCCTGCACTGCTTGTGCTTACGGGGAACTACAAAATGAAGTAGTGCCTACATTTTTTTTGGCTCTTGATGCAGTAGCTGTATTCAAAGGTCTTCTAACACATACCATTAGACCTTTCAAAAATACATTTTTTTTTTTCAATTAGTAATGGAAAAGGAAAAAATTAAGACATTACCTGTATTCAGTGCTTCATCTTGGTTAGCTGTAGTTAACTACTTCAATGTAAAAGCTTCCCAGATGGCCATAGAAGCTCATATCTCTTTTTATAGACTGTATAGGACATACCTACCTATCTAAGTGTCTAGCTGGGGCTTCAACAGCACAGTCAGACCATACAAATTAAGAGTGGTAGTGATCAACTTCTAGGTGTTTTAGTCATTTAGTCATTCTGCATTGTTCTAAATTATTAATTTACATTGGTTTAGGTCAGAGGAAGAGCTAGAAATAAGACTAACTGGAAGCCTTCAAACATTATTATTTATTAAAACCCTTTTTAAAAGGGTTTTTGAGGTACTGTCTGTAATGGGGGGATTTGTCATGGGTATTATCAAGACTATATTTTAGATGGATGTGGAAATGAACTCTAAAGATTCAAAATGCAGAAGACCTCTTTCATATTTTCAGTGTATTAAAATGGAAAACAAGAATAACATTTAAGAGCAGCTTCTCTGTAAAGGCAGTATTTGAGATGTTTCCAAAATCTGAAGAGCACAGGATATGCCTGGCTGTTAATACATTAAACATTCACCTTTTTTTTTTTTTAATTACTAATTCTTCTACCTTCTAATTCACATATAAGATCCATCAGTCTCTCCTCATATCTGAACAAGTATTTTATAGCAGAGTGGTTGTAGTGAAGTCTCAGGTTACTGAGATTGTTTAAGCAAATTTTGGGTCAGGACAATAGAGCCTGTCGGTGCCCTTACTATACGTGCCATATTCTTCACTTATACCCTGAGATGTACTGCTGTTAAGAACTAAGTCATATCTGTTGCAAATAAACAGAAATACGTTATCCTTCCTCTTGTTTTTATATCCTAATTGTCAGAATTTTAACAACAATGACTGCTCTTACCTGCTTCAGTGTCGTGGTTTAACCTCAGTCGGCAACTGAGCACCACACGGCCGCTCGCTCACTCCCCTGCCCCCGGTGGGATGAGGGAGAGAATTGGAAGAGTGGAAGTGAGAAAAACCCATGGGTTGAGATAAAAACAGTTTAATAATTGAAATAAAATAATAATAATAATAATATATAATAATAATTATAATAATATTATAATAAATAATAAAATTATAATAATACACAACGCAAGTGATGCACAGTGCAATTGCTCACCACCCGCCGACCGACACCCAGCCAGTCCCCGAGCAGCGGCCCCCCCGGCCAGCTTCCCCCAGTTTATGTACTGAGCATGATGTCACATGGTATGGAATGTTCCTTTGGCCAGTTTGGCTGTGCCCCCTCCCAGCTTCTTGTGCACCTCCAGCCTTCTCAGTCGGTAGAGCATGGGAAGCTGAAAAGTCCTTGACTAGTGTAAGCATTACCTAGCAACGACTAAAACATCGGTGCGTTATCAACTTTGTTCTCATCCTAAATCCAAAACACAGCCCTGTACCAGCTACTAGGAAGGAAATTAACTCTATCCCTGCCGAAACCAGGACATTCAGAAAGACTAGAGATTCTCCATGTTGATCACACAGATCATTACTTATTCCAACCAAAATGAGTTAAATAATCTATCTAAAACTGTAATTGCCACTACAGATTTTGCAGTTACATTCTTTTGAGATACAGATACAACTCAACTGACCACACTTTAGACATTAATCTTTTGTATTCACTGTTCATTCAGTGAATACCTTAGTCTGGTAATGTGCTTTGTGTTCCTAGTTCTTGATATGTTACTTTTAAATACATCCTTTTTCTTCATGTTGTTTAGAGTTAAAGCTCAAGAAATGTTTGCCTATTCTTACTGAGAGTTTCACTGTTTAGTGATTCAATTAATTAAGAGACAGAATTTTACTGAGTCTTTCTCTTTTATGGAGAGTATCATTACGTAGATTAACTATTTGATCCTTTGTTTATTCAAAATTTCATGACCTGACTAGAAGAGTTGTTTCTTGCAATCTGCTAAGAAAAAACTGAAGGGGACAAGTTCCATGTCAAATAAAAGTGATCATCTTCTGGGATTTGAAGCCAAATATAACACAGGTTGGCATAACGTGTTGCCATAACATGATTGTTCTTCTAGAAAATGTAGTATTTGCTTTCTCTCGGACCATGTTCATCCTAATTTTATAAGAAAGGAGAAGGCTCTGCTTTCATTTACAACTAGTTGAGCAGCAACCCCAAAATTGGAGTGATTCATCCAGATTTACAATGTAAAAAGGAGAACAAAATTCACCTGTTGACATATTTTAATAATAATAGACTCAATTCTCTAACAGGTTTATCAAGTCAGTAATTTTCCATGAATGCTGCAATACTTCCAAAGATGTATTTCTGTGTTTGTTTTCTTTATATAGCTTTGTACTTTTATTTGGTTAACTATTGCATCCTGATGACCTGATAACCATGTCTCAACATTTTGCCATTTGCTTTAGCCAGGAAAATACACATTAATTTGACAAATTCACTTCTATTTGGGGTAAAAAAAATTATTTGTTGGCACATGTTAAAATCCTGAAGCTAACACTTTTGAAGATTCTTGCTCAAGTGAGACTATTCCACTATAGTTTGGTCTCAGACTCATAAGTTTTCCTCTACAAATCTTGGAAAAATTCATACTGGCCCAATCACCAGAATGAAGAACCTTCCGATGCTTTCACTTCCCATTCATAGTAGAGAAAACCATTTACTCTGCATGTTGAAAGAGCAGCTGACAGATCTGGTAGAAGACAGAGATGGGAAAGAACTTGGGAGGCAGAAGGGAAACAGGCAGGAAAATGGGGAAGAAAGTAAACAGGGTTGTGAGGTACAGAGTCTAAATAAAGAATGGGATTGAAAGGTGGGAATTTGATGACTCACTGGCAAAAAGAATTCATAAATAGCACAAATATGGATAAATGTTCAATGATGTGGTTACATAGAATCACCATGAACTTAAATAAAGGGACCAATTTAAAGATGAATAGGCAACTTGAGTTCCAAACAAGTTATGCAAGGTGAGGTCTACTTGCATGATGGCACTGAACTGAAACACAATCAAGTTAACATCAGCTCATGTATTACAGTCCTGAAAGCAGAATAACAGAGGGGTAAGACCACTCTGACCATGAATTATACTTTTTTTACTTCTGTATTGTAGATAGCTTGGACATTTGTTACAAAAATATCATTTTTTAAGAAATACCAAATTTATTGAAAAATGTTTATGAAATATATCACATAAAAGGGCAAGACCAGTGAGAAAGGTAACAGAGGGAAAGGCTCCAAGTCTTAAAAGTTAATTGTCTGCAGCAGTTCAACTAGCTTTCACTTTAGCTGAAAAAGGATTTCCTCTGTCAGCTGGATTTTCAAAGTGCAGCCATGTATACGGATACTTAAACTATGGTACCATTCATTTTCTCAGGCACAAGCCACCAAATAACAGTACTTAAAGATGCTACTGAAATGTATTTACTTAAAGGATCTGTCTAGAGGTTGTCATTTCTTTACATTGTTATCTTACATTTTGATAAGGTGTATCACAAGTCCAATGTATTCTTGTTTCCTTGTGACACTGTGCTTTTATAGCCAAGAGAGGCTGATGAGATAACTGTATAAAGGTTGTCAAGAGGATGTAATGGAAAAATATCTTTCTGGCTTTTCTTCTGAATTTATAGAACAGTGTCACTTAGTTGAAAAATACAGATTTAAAATTGTATTACCATAAAAAAATATCATATTTTTATGGTTAGTGGTGATATAGTAATATGTTCAAGAACATAAGTAGATCATACAGCATTCTCCAACTAGCAGTGTTATTAAGTAATGACTTACAAATACTGACACTTGTAAGATATAAAAGGACATTCTTGCACCACAAACTACAGTTATGCATTTATCTCCTTTCACTCTTTTCTTCAAATAAAGTTATGCAGTGATAGCATCCAAATGGCTATCTATTGCAAAGGCTATAAATGTTGCAGTAACAAAGTTAATAGGATAATTCTAAGTTGTCATTCCGAAATACTGATTAAAGCAATTGTTAAATTGAAATGGTTGTGCCTGTTTATAGGGCATAAATTTGAAGACAATTCTACATAAACACATTAAGAACTGTATTTCAGTGGCATTATAGCCTTCCAAAGAACAGAAAACTGATAACTGGTAACTGATAGATAAATATAGCATTACTCAGACTCATAGAAACAAATTAAAATGAAATAAAAATATAAAATCTCATTTCCTATAAGCCTCTGAAATTTTAGCATATGTATTGCTTTTGAAGAACTGGAACATATTCATAAACTTTGTGCAGAAACACAATACTATGGTAAGAGAGTTAGGCATGATAAGCAAATATGAAGTGATACAGGGGAAAAATGAACTGATTTATCAAACAATCAAAACTAGTACGAGTGAAAAAGAGGTATTAGGACTTAACTTCCTGACTCTCAGAAGAAGGTATGAGATATCAATCATTCTATCTTTCAATACTTAAAAATTATGCAGCTAAAATCAATAAGAGACAGACCTAGACTGAATATAGGAACTGCATCTGTTGCTGTGTAAGTTAAAATTTCTTTTGCTTCTTAGCTAAAAAAAAATTCAGGGACAGCAAGCTGCACGTCCTGAAGTTCACTGTAACAACAGTGTCATCTTTTTTCATTCTAGCACATGATGTTATCTCCTCCTCAAATCACTCTATCAGACGAACAGGAATTCACTGATGGACAGATCGCAATTCACAGCCTGCTTCTTTAGGTGTTGAATACTGATGCTACTAGGATGCTTCTCCTCTCCTACCATAGTAACCTGCAAATGCAGAGAATAATTCTCATATCACAGGCTGTGGCTGTCACAATTAAACTAGCATGGAGGCAAAAGCCTTAGGACTTCCTTTCTTTCTGAAAAAATAAACATCAAGCTGTGATTTCCTGAGTCACAATTTGGTTCCTGCTATGTTATTTGGGCTGTTTGGCAAACTATGCACTGCCTTTACTTAGAGCTCACAGTATATGTTATTTACCCTTGAGTTAAATCTCTGCTGTTCACAGGGCCTGCATCACTCACAGCTTTAAAATCTGATTATAGCAACATATTTTAATTTTAAACTCTATAGGAATATAATGAGAAAATGGTGCAGAAGGAGCAGAAACATGGCTGCCTATATCGGCAACATGCAAACATATGGTGCATTGTGCATAAGCTTCAAGAACAAAGGTGTCTTCCAGGATTACAGTAAGTCTTCTGCTCATGAAGCTGTCCCCTGCTGATGTGGGAAGGTTACAAATAGAAAAAAGGGTCTACTCTGATTAGTCAATACAAGTGACAGGTTCCCAAAACTATTTATGCCTATAAACACCACATTTAAATATGATCTGAAAATAGTCTAAGCAGTGATTTTATATTTTTTCACAAATCTTCAATAAATTATAAGAATAATTCAGGCCAATACTAGACCCATGTCTCATGCTTCCTCTCTGTAAAATAATTTTCCCATTTCTAAACATTTTTTTTATCTATGTGGTATTTTTTATTAATTTAATTTAAGTAACATTTATTTTATTTTTAATTGTACTTCTATTTTCAATGAAAGTACTATACAAACTTCCATTAAATGCACTTACCAACCAAACCCATAATTCCACTTTAAAAATATATAGGGTTTTTTACTCACCTATTGGCCGTACAACTACACTGTTTAGAGTCAGTTTGGTTATGTTTCTTTAATTCTGCACTTACTGCTTCCTGTTTCACTTTTTTGCATTGTTTAGTTGTTGGTAACCATCCTAAAGTTAATTACCTCATCCAGACCTGTATTTTTGTTCAAGTAGTGGTACAGGTTTTTTTCAGTTGTTGCATTGGGCCTTAGACAACTTACTAACTTGCTACTTGATGATAATAAATAGTACTCATGGTTTCAGAGAGCTGATCAGATTCACTGACAGATATTTCAGTAGTTTTCACTTCCGGTAATCCTTGACTTTTATGTTATAAATATTTAGCAGTTGCTCCTCAATGAACCCCTTGGTAACTACTATATCTGCTCTTCTTTCCAAATACTAAGTGTGAATTTCTTTTGACTCCTTAAGACTGTTCTAAATTATTGTAAACTATCAGCTTTATCTATGCTAATAGTGATAAAATTGTTAGAACTTCACTTGTCTGTATTGTATCCATGTCCTTAGTAAAGGAAATAGATCCTGACCATAGACCAGTTTTCATGAACACTTTTAACTTACTTATACTCCCAGGTATTTTCCCATTTGTTATTTTTGTTAGGTTTTCAATGACCACTTTCTATCTTAACAGAGATAGCTTTTAAAATAAAAGAGCCATCTTCTGTGAAAGCAGAATCGTATGTTTTATGAGGGATGGGTGGTATCTAATAAAATGTGTTCACTTTCTCCATTATCATTAACATTCTTCCCACCCAATTTTGTAGCTTATGGGTTTCAGCATCAGGAAACTGACCCTTTTAGAGTAGCAAGACATTTATTATAGGCTGGGACTATGCTGCATTTTTTCACTTAACATAATAAACTAGCATCCAAGCAAACCATTATTTTAGTGCAGCAATCAATGCGACCTTCTAGAGTTTGAGTTGGTATTACTACAGTTTGTTGGTTTATTTTTTAGAAAATTCAAATATAGTTTCAATAGATAATAGAGGCATTTGAGCTATCTGGGATAAAATATAAAATATATAACTCTGTATGTAATATGGATAGAAATTTAAAGAGCTGCTCATCTTGTTCTGTCTTCCAAACTGATGATCTGTAACACATCTTTCATTAGCATCTTCTCTACTGTATCAACTAGAACACTGATCCATGACAATATCACAGGTCTTATTCATCTGAAGGGTCAATCATTCTAAAATGCTTTATGACTAGAGCTGTCTGGTATTTTTTTTTTCTCCAAATATGAATTTTGGGACAAAAGTGTTCTTCTGCTACATTGCTAATATATCATTTTGATAAAGTTTCGTAGGAATATTCTGTATGTGAAAGAGACTTTTGAATCATAGACACATGAATTTATGGATTGGGATGTGTGAGAGCCTTGAACATACCCTTTAAAAAAGCAGGCTTACATCTATTTTCCACATATAAAAACTCAGATGTTTTGAAAAGTTTGAAAACAAATTCTCTATATTCCTGCATGTAACAAAAGCAAGTTTTGAAACCATAAATGGTGCCACAAGATGGAATTGTCATCTTGGCAGAGGTATTTTAAAGATGTCATCACAATTACCTTTTGGACAGTCCTTTTTCAGACAGTTATATCTTTTAATTTTTTGTTTGTTGTCTAAAATTTGTTGTGCTGTTGTACAGAAATTTTAAGAGTAAATAGTCCTGTAACGGTTCTGATTCTGCTACCCCAACATTATCCAACTGCAAGTTATGTGTGTAGAGAAAGTTTGCTACCTTGGCTGCCACTCTGGTTGAGAAAGAAGGCTGAGGACTTTCATCTGAGCATAGTTCCTGTCTTCGCAAAGTGGCTACCTAGTTCAGACTAGTTGCCAAAATTATGAGTTGAACACCAGTCAATGCGATTACATAGCAATCAACATTGTGTATTCTTTTGTTCAATGTAAAATTAGAAATCAAAATTAGAAAAGACTAATATACCACGTGGTTTAATTCATGGACATTTCACTGTAAATATGTTATATAGCTTACATAATTTGGGTACATCACCAGACTTCTTATATTTTCAGACAAACAGCTTCATGTTTTCCTAGGAAATGTAGTGCAAGATAAGATAAATCTTGTGATTCATATAGAGTTCATATCACTGAGATTTTACCCTCTTTCACTGAAATGTTTTTGATGAATATGCTTTTATTTCCAAGAAATAAAAAGGATTGGACAGAGAACAGGATAATTATAAAAAACTGGGACAATATCAATATCATTTAAAAGTTGGATTTAAAACAGTGGTTTAGACCATTTAGTCTTATACAAAACAAGTAAAGAAAACATGACTAAGAACTAATCCCAGATGAATGGAACTGAGAACAGCATGGGAAATAGATCCCCACAGATCAATAAGTAAAGTGAAAAATCAAAAATTATTAACTAATTCACAGACTACATGAAACTCCAGATAATACAGCCAGCTTTTTTGTATTATTTACTATCTCTATTTAGGCAAGTAGGAGCAGCATGCAATTTTTTTCCATGTTATTAGTTTCACTTGTTAAAGTAATCTCACGTTTGCCTGGGCATCTGCAGGTGACTTTGGACTGCTCTAACCAACTTCACAAACTGATATAGTGCGCTTATGGAAAGAATGATATTGCACTCTAATAAGCTCCAGATGGTAGAATAGTCTTTGAGATTTCATTGCTGTTTGCTGCTGTAACATCTACCACCCCAGTAAGAGACCAAATCACCACTGAAGACAATATTAGACAAGCACAAAAGAAAACAGCACTTACTTCCTCCAAAAAAGCAACAGACACATGAGGAAATAAAAGGTTACTGCAAGAAAGTTTGAGGCAGAAAAACAGTCAGAGATGTCAGCATAACAGTGCCAAATAGATCAGACCTGTTGCTGCTGCATCATACATTTCATGTCAAAAATGAAAAGGCTTTGCATTGACTCCTAACTGGAGGACTGTAAAAGCACTGTCCACCAAGAGATTTAATTCTGAACCAGCTACCCAGTTAGAAATAGATCTCTGTAACTGGGACTCTTGAATTCCAATAGAACAGCCAACAAAGAGTCTCTACTGTCTTAAAAAGTGACAGATTAGGAAATATAGTAATGCTGTATACTATTACTGTATCTATATAAAATGTAATATCAGAATTCCCTTGCATATAAATAGGGTATTTTAGTGTTCATATCCTTGCATGTAACCATGACAGTTTGGTCATAGCTAAGATATGGTGTGCATAACCTCTGAAATTGAAATGTAACATAGTAAAAATGTATTTTTAAACAAGCATATCATTATAAATATAAAAACAAATCTATACAAATAAGCAAGAATGAAAAACTCTCATTTAGAGAAAAAGGAAATAAAAAATTGTCAGATACCATATCAGCTGCTTTTTCTAGATACTTAAGATCTCAATATATTTAATATTACCAACTTTCAGAGCCCTCCTGTGTTTGACACAGAATTTTCTCCATTTTTAAAAGACAAAAAATGTATGCAGTAGTTTTGTGATGATCCACTATGGAAATGCAGAATATTCAAGTATGAAATTGTGTATAGTTAATAAGCCATTTCTGTCCATCCTTGCACTGCTGTCTACTTTATCAACGTTGTTTTAAGTTTTACATTAAAACTGTTAAATCTGAAAGCAGAAACATAAAGTTTAATAGTATCCGCCAATATTTTTAAGAACAAAAAGGAATCTGGAATAAGTGTGACAAAAATTCATCTGAGATGAAAGAAAACAAATTGAATAGTTTGCTGCCTCATCCAGGTACATGAAATACGTTATGGATCTTTTCTGAAAAATCAGGACTGAGTCACTGCTTAATATAACATTTCCATATCTCCATAAGATAAAAAATGTTAATATATTGAATGATATCTGAGTCTTGGAAGTGATTAGAAAGTATGAGCTGAAGAAACAACAACATGCATTTCAAAATGGATAGGGAGTGTAAAAGTCCTAGGGAAAAGAACACTTTCTAGAATATGATAAAGTGTTAGTAAATGGGGTCATTCAAATAACTACAGATTATACTAAAACATCTATTAGCTAAAGAAGTATCGTATTGTGTCATAAATTCAAAATAAAAATTCACAGCTTGTATTTGTGTAAATATTTTTTCTACATGTGGGAATTTGCAATGTCATCCAGGCACATGAGAGTTGCAAAATCAAGGCCTAAAATGAGTTGATTCATTCACTCTGAGTAGCTACAGGTGATTCAGAATATAAATATAACAGTGTCGTGGTTTAACCTCAGTCGGCAACTGAGCACCACACAGCCACTCGCTCACTCCC
>NW_008824238.1:746833-754969 GCF_000699105.1 Pygoscelis adeliae | reverse complement strand
AACAGTTTAATAATTGAAATAAAATGATAATAATAATATAATAATAATAATAATACACAAAGCAAGTGATGCACAGTACAATTGCTCACCAACCACCGACCGATGCCCAGCCAGTCCCCGAGCAGCGGCCCCCCCGGCCAGCTTTCCCCAGTTTATGTACTGAGCATGACGTCACATGGTATGGAATGTTCCTTTGGCCAGTTTGGCTGTGCCCCCTCCCAGCTTCTTGTGCACCTCCAGCCTTCTCAGTCGGTAGAGCATGGGAAACTAAAAAGGCCTTGGCTAGTGTAAGCATTACCTAGCAACGACTAAAACATCGGTG
Organism: Pygoscelis adeliae; assembly: GCF_000699105.1. Classification (NCBI taxonomy): domain Eukaryota; kingdom Metazoa; phylum Chordata; class Aves; order Sphenisciformes; family Spheniscidae; genus Pygoscelis; species Pygoscelis adeliae. The sequence goes on along the minus strand of NW_008824238.1, from coordinate 754,647 downwards.
CGTTATCAACTTTGTTCTCATCCTAAATCCAAAACACAGCCCTGTACCAGCTACTAGGAAGGAAATTAATTCTATCCCTGCCGAAACCAGGACAGGGAGATAGCCACAAGGTTCCTATCTTAGTCCAACTTTTTACAATTTTTGGGAAATCATGTCTAGAATTCTCATTTAGGGCTCTCTCTAGTTAAAAGTAACATAAGAAACGCAATATTCCATCCTTATCCCAAATTCAAAGAACATCACATCCCTGCCGAAACCAGGACAGGGAGATAGCCACAAGGTTCCTATCTTAGTCCAACTTTTTACAATTTTTGGGAAATCATGTCTAGAATTCTCATTTAGGGCTCTCTCTAGTTAAAAGTAACATAAGAAACGCAATATTCCATCCTTATCCCAAATTCAAAGAACATCACAAGAAAAAAAAAAGGGGGGGCAAAAAACAAAAAGCGCCATTTTATTAATCTGTTTTGTTTTGCCTTATTTATTTCTGACTATGTGGCAGCTGTGTAGACCACTATGCCAGCCTGGAAATTTAAATAATAATAAGAAATAAAAGAATATGTTCCAGAACTCCAAAGATTCTTGAGATATTAGATAGATAAGCACGAAATTTTCATGCTTCTCTTCTGAAAGCTGAACACATCCCTCTTTACTATGATACAGAAGTTCTCAAGCCATTTGAGTGTTCAGGAAGCCTTTTCCCAGAAAGTTATTTATCTCCTCCTATAGCATTTGACAGAGCGATTTCTCAGAATATGAACTGATAATATTGTTCCCCAGAATTACAGTTTTTAAGAAATATCTCTTGAGTGACATTCAATTTTAATAACTTTCCAACTTGTAGGCAGTAGGAGTTATGGGCTTCATTCCCTTTAGCAAATACTTCACTTGCGTTCAGCAGAGCCTCACGCAAGCACTGCAGAGCTGCTTTTTGATTTTTCAAGGTCTGAAAAATTAAAATAAAAAATGTCTTTTGTAGATGAGGTGCAAAGTCTCAGTAAAAGGCAAACCAAAAATATGAAGCATTTGCAGTATGGCTTAAGGTGGTAATTTTTTTCAGTGTGGCTATTTCTAATTTATTACAGGAGCTCCCTTTTCTTTTTTTTTTTTGACTTTCCAATTTTCCATGTTAAGAGTAAAATTAAATTTCTAGTTTAAAAATTCTGGAATCCAATTTTGGGGTTCTTTTATAATGTATGTTTCTAAATTGTTGCAAGATAAACTTTTCCACAAATTGCTTTATTTTTGGTAAACAAATGTCCTCTGTCCAAAAGAAAAAACATTATCTTCCAAATAGCTGAAATACTTAAGAATTTAGCTACAATTTTATGCATTTAATTTTAAGACCAAGGGCTGAAAAATGGGTTCCAAAGGTTGTCTTTCTCTTTTCTTGTGTTTTGGTTTTTTGTTGATTTGTTGGGGTTTTTTCCCCCCAATAAGACAAAAAGGCAGATTTTCAAAGGTTGTGCTATTAAACTCAGAGATAATAGGATATTCTTAGACAACAGGTATGGGCCTCTGTACCTGACAAACATTAAACATTAATAGGGAACTAGAGTCCTGCAAAACTTAGGATGTTTCAGTGTCATCTGTCTCATGCCTGACCTATCATAAGTGACAGGTTTTGAGAAGCCAATAAAGGGCACAATGACATACAGATTTCACAAAGTGTTCCTTCATTAAAAAAATAAGACCTAGAATCCATAATAAAAAATGTGAAACAATTTTAAAATGGATCAGTGAAAGCTCTGTATTTGATTTTATGAAATATTTCTTTCTGTAAGATGATATTTTTCCTATTGCCCTTCTAAAATGTGTTACAATTAATACATTAAGGTATTTGAACAAACCTTTTGAAATTCAGAGGAAAAAAAGAGTGTTCTCTTAACACCAATAAGCTCTTTCCGAGACAATGGAACACCTATCCATATTTCCTGCAGAATATATGAACTTCAAGGCTTCCTAATTTAACAAGTTAAGGAGAGAGACTACTCAATGATTAAATGCACAAACCATCTCTTTTCTGCAAAACAGAAAGTGTAGCTGTGACTAAATTAATCACATTGTTTCCTCAATATTCTTGAATACTCTTTAGCAAAGTTAAAAAGCAATCTTTGTGTTAATTAAATACACAGGGGTGTCCAATAAAGAAAAAATACCAAAAAATCAGCTTAGTGTATCATGGAAATGATCATGTCAAAAATGAACTATAGAAATCATATAAAATAACCTTTTATTTTCAAAGACGACTTTGAACATAGCAGTGAACATATTTGTTGGTATGTGTATCTGCTCTCCTTATAGTCTGTAACAGTATAGAGATTTTCATGGTAATGTATCTCTTTGTGTGGATAACTAGACAATAGTAAAATTCTCAATATGTATAAATACAACAGCATTACAATAGAAATACTCTAATTAAAAAGTTCTTCGGCTTTAATAAAGAGAAAGATCTAAGTTTTAAATCTGCATTGGAGTTTTTTTCAAGTCTCAGACAGCATTTGAATCTTCCCTTTCAATTAAATGGCAATGATGCAAGTTATGTTACTTCAGTTGTTGGTTATTAATACTAAACAAATGGAAACCAGACATAGGGTGTGCATTTATAACATGAAGGGCAATTCATATTTGCTGCAAATATGGAGGTATTTGCACTTAATGTTTACAGCAGTCTGAGTATGACACTAATCAAACAAATCTTAGAATAAATTTTGACTATATTGGTTGATCACTGAAAGTTAATATATTTTATCAAAGGTTTAAAGACAGTTGTTCTTTACTGTATTTCCCCAAAGATTTCCTTAATAATCACACTTGCTCCCCAGTTCTCAGGCACCAAAATTTTCATCAGCCCTACCCAGACTCAGTGCCTCCTAGAAAAAGGCAGTTGTTAATACTTAAACTGGGATGGGTAATACAAAAGAGTACATAACTTAACTGTTGGATTTAAGGTTGGTTTAAGATTAGACGCTGTAGCAACTTCACAATGTCTCAAAAGTCAATGAAAATGCTTTTGTTGATATCTGTGGCTTAGTACTGTGCTCCCTAAGAAACAATTGGTAGAGTTTGGGGAAAAGCCCAGAAAATAAGGTAGGTGGATTCATCTAACTTTTGAGGTGGGCATGCTAAGCTCATTCTTACCACCCAAATTAGAAATAGCCACAATTTGGTAGACTTATTTTGAAGGTCATCCAAAAATTTTATGAATTGTGCCTAAGGCTTCACTGACTCTTATCAGTCAGATTTTTATTAGTTACAGAAGGAGTCTACAGTGACTGGCTCAGAATGGGATGTCTGTATATTACCAAATGAATTCCTGATAGTCTGAGAAATGGGCATGGGATTCTGCTGAGAGGTCAGAAGGACTTTGATATTATTCCTCAGCTTATCCATTACTGTTCCTCTCAATATGTGACCACAATTGTAAATTAACTGGACTGGCTACAGTGTGTTGTTCTAAAATTTTTCTCTGGTATCTTAGAAAAATTATTTTGAAATCTTTTTCAGTGTTTTTCCACCTGTGTGATACTACCCTTCTTGCCCACCTGATGATCCATGCTGCAGTTCTTGCATCACAGACGATGTAACCCACTTCTATGTTTCAGTCTGAAATTGTCAGTGATTATAAAATGTGATCAGTATAGTTACACTAAACATGTTTCGCACTTGTGATGTTGTCTTTACAGATGTCAGATGACACTTTTTTCTTTGGAGTCTGACACTGAAATTAAGTGTCCATAAATTTACATTATATTAATTTGTCATTGTAGTTAGAAATTGATATTCTAGCTATTTGCAGTGAGATCATTCTAAAAATTTCACAAAACAACCATAGACTTTTATTAATTTATCACCCTTCTTTGATGGAGTTCACTTCCACACTCCAAAAACCTACTGTGCAACATTATCAATTGATTTGTAATGATTACTCAGAGCTGCTACTGCCTTGTAAATATTAAGCAATCCAATAAATGAACTTAAGTCCTGAAGAAAAGTAGAAAATATTTTCTGCTGCCACATAGAAAAATATCCTAATGGTTCCAACTACACGGATCATTTTTAATAGTAAGAAAAGAAGCATATGCTAAATCATACAAGGAGAAAATCAAAGGAACAGAAGTCTGTGAGCAACCACGATTCTCCAAAGAAACTAATAGATATTTATAAGAACATTTTACTTTGTGTAAGAAATGCTTCCTTTGCTGGATAAAAGTAAATAACTGAACATGTTCAAAGAATTTTTAAATTAAGCTATGAGATAAAAAGCAGTTTAACAGTTCAAAGATTCCTAATGAGTAATACATACTTCTAGAACAATGACAACTCCAAAGTTACTAAAAGCTATTATCAACAGATATCGCAAATCTATTGCTGACAAAGTGAAGATACTGTATAAAAATCATGCTAGTGTAGGAGTTCCATCTGCATAAAATTGAATAGGATTTCAGGAGTTAGTTCATGCAGTGTTATTTCTTCAATAACTCATTTCAATCTCTGCAAATGCTACTGCACTGACAGTAATAAATGAGTAGTTTGGAAGAAAAAAACAAGACAACATGACAATACATTTCAAGTTGTTAATCAGTGAATAGTCCTTCTTACTTGGGCTGCCATCTTACCCCTTTACATACTTTCCTGTGTGGGGGTCCTCAAACCCCTTAAAAGGTCAACTCACATTCTAAAAAAGGACGTAATATTCCTAAACTTCCTGCAATCAAAGCCTTCTGCTAAATTTTAGTGAAGAGTCTAGTTAAGCCTTGAGAATCTTCTAACCTGAAATGTCGTATACTGGGGAGAAAAAGAACCCCGCTGAGACAGGGACATTTCATTCCCCACTCTCCCACACTCATGCCATAAAGTCTGTTCCCTGTTCCAGTTCAGTCAGAGGCAGTAATAGTAATACATTCATTTCCTATGCAAATTATCATTAAAAAAATCTCAATATTTATCCCCTTTGCAAAATAATTTAGTTAGAACTCAGGGAATAACAGATGTTTTTGTTTAATTGCTGAACCAAAAATCAAGGGAAGAGGAGGTAAGTGACCCCAAACAGCAAAACAAAGCACAACCAATTAAATTTTGTGTCAAACTGAAATCTACAATTTCATTGTAAATGCAGGCATGTTACGCTTTCTTTATTTTAGATTACAACCATTTGCTGAGTTATATTGTTTTATTTTTTTATAATGTATTGGGTTTTTTTTTATAATATAAAATATTTTTTTGGCTGAGACTTAGCTGAATTCTACCCAGCCTTGTGAGTAGTTTGAGTCCTCTGAATCTGCATATTTCTGGTGAATTTAGTATTTTTTAAAACAGATTTACCACCTCTAATGTTATTAGTCCTATCTCATAGCTAGGGAAACCTGAGATACCCAGAGAAGTAGCTTGCCCTGAATGAGTCAGCATTTCCCAGCAGACCTGGGAAAACAAGAAAATCTCCTGGGGTTTCGTTAAAAGCCTTACCAGTACCCTGCGTGCACACTGCCTTTCTCCTACAGCAGATCAGAGCACTGTGGCTTACCAATACTAAGCAGCTAAATAAATTAAATCCATTCAGCTATTCTGAGGTAATCTCCCTGTGGTCTCTGACAGAAATCTTGACAGTATCCCCAAGTTAAAATATGAGGTTAGCTTTTGTTCCTGGCTTTTGATTTGTATATTAGTAACCCTCAGGTTTCATATTTAAAAGAAGGAAAAATTAACTTCCACATAATCTAGAAGCTAGTTTTGGAAGAAATAAAGCTTGTTTTGCTTCCAGTCTTCTGCAAGGGCCTTATTTTGGTTTTGTTTAATTTGATTAGTTTGTTTGCTTTTCATTTGTACATAATATTCAAAAGTTCTTATCTCAAGCTCTAGGCATTCTTGCCATATAGTTAACAAGCAATCATGTATTAATTATAAAATTAACAATTTAATTTTAACTCCCACAACAAAAGATAACCAAACAAGAAAATTAATCTAACTTTTCCTATCCTATAAAAATAATTTCTTCTCACATACTTCCCAAAGATCCAGAGAAGAAAAAGTTAATGTCCAACAGATTTTTCTTCAAGTTAAGGAGTAGGTTCAGAACAAATCAGGGGACTTCACATGGACTGCCAAACTTTACTAAATTAAGAGACATCTGCTCAAAGATTTCTTATGATCACGTTATCCGTTTTGAAAGACAGTCAGGGTCTTATATTAAAAGTGACTCTACACTGGTCCAGAAATGAGCAGAGTCAGAAGTGCTATGGACTAAACTAAAGAAGCATGTTCTCATTCACATCTTCCAGGCCTTATAACAAGACAAAACAGATAAGAGGACTAAAACATTAGAAGGATAGATGTATGTCTGGCAAAGGAGGCAAGAAAAGACCTGGAGACTTCACCAGTGAAGCAGTCTGGTGTATACACCCATCTTTTTGTGAAAGGAGGAAGTAAGAATAAATTTACAGCTAATAATGCAAGAGTAAATTCAGCTACTCCTGGATTTCTTGAAATGTTATCAGGTAGTTCCTGTAACAAAAATAACAACTACCAAACCCCTCCATGTAAGCAGTTTTATAAGATTCAGGTTGAAGTGCTCTGTAAACTTCCATGATACTTACTGGCACTCCATCCAACCCCAGTTTCAATTGCAGTGTAAGTTTTTGAGACTATTCTTGCCAAAAATCCCTGGCACCATCTGGTATCCTAAGACTGTACTACGAGGGAGACTGGATGACATTATATGGATGCTAAGTAAATTCAGAATAAACACCAGGATGTGGTCCTTTGTGCAAAAGGTAGCTGAGCTATGAAACATTTTGTGAAAGGATGTTAAAAGTTTACATAAGCTCAAGGCAAGGCCTGACTTGTTCATGGAGATCTGTTGAGGGCTACTAAATAGACAGAAAGTATATTCAACTCTGGAAGTTCTTGAGATGAAAGTGCTTGGAGGTTAGAAAAGTGCTGTAAGAGAAAGTATCATATATTCTTGTCCAGGTCTTATGTTCTTATACTCTTACCTTTACACTTGCTTTTGACCATTTTCAGAAATAATGTGAAGCTCGATAGGCCTTTGTCTGTTGCAGCATGGCCATTCTACCCTTTTTTATACTTAAGTCCAGTGTAGGAATTAAGGGAAACATGAAACTTGCAGACCAACAAACTGTAAATGAAGAGAAGGAAAAAACAATTCTGTCAAATGAGTGAAATGTGAAATAATCACAACAAAGACTTTGTGTGTGTGAAGTTGCATTCTCCACCTGAAAATATTGGAATAAACATTTAGTGCTTTGATGTTCTAGATTTACTTTTTATCAAAGTTAATTCAGAATTCTGTACTTGATTTGTTATTGCCTTTTTAATTTCTGCCCACAAAACAATACGAATTGGTATATCACTACCCTGGACTTCAGGAGAGCAGACTTTGGCCTCTTCAGGGATCTGCTTGGTAGAGTGCCATGGCACAAAGCCCTGGAGGGAAGAGGGGCCCAAGAAAGCTGGGTAATAGTAATAGATCTAAATAAATAAATGGTAATAGATCACCTCCTTCAAGCTCAGGAGCGATGCATCCCAACAAAGAGGAAGTCAGGCAAAAACGCCAGGAGGCCTGCATGGATGAACAAGGAGCTCCTGGACAAACTCAAACACAAAACGGAAGCTTCCACAGGGTGGAAGCAAGGACAGGTAGCCTGGGAGGAATACAGAGAAATTGTCCAAGCAGCCAGGGATCAGGTTAGGAAAGCTAAAGCCCTGATAGAATTAAATCTGGCCAGGGACATCAAGGGCAACAAGAAAAGATTCTATAGGTATGTCAGGGATAAAAGGAAGACAAGGGAAAATGT
>NW_008824238.1:726276-746036 GCF_000699105.1 Pygoscelis adeliae | reverse complement strand
TATTGGGACCGGTACTGTTTAATATCTTCATCAATGACACAGAGACAGTGAGATCGAGTGCACCCTCAGCAAGTTTGTAGATGACACCAAGCTGAGTGGTGCGACCGACACGCCAGATGGATGGGCTGCCATCCAGAGGGACCTGGACAAGCTCAAGAAGTGGGCCCGTGTGAACCTCATGGAGTTTAACAAGGTCAAGTGCAAGGTCCTGCACCTGGGCTGGGGCAAGCCCTGGTATCACTACAGGCTGGGGGATGATGGGATTGAGAGCAGCCCTGCTGAGAAGGACTTGGGGGTACTGGTGGATGAAAAGCTGGACATGAGCCAGCAATGTGCGCTCACAGCCCAGAAGGCCAATCGTATCCTGGGCTGCATCGAAAGAAGCGTGGCCAGCAGGTCGAGGGAGGGGATTCTGCCCCTCTACTCCGCTCTGGTGAGACCCCACCTGGAGTACTGCGTCCAGCTCTGGAGCCCTCAGCATAAGAAAGACACGGACCTGTTGGAGTGGGTCCAGAAGAGGGCCACGAAAATGGTCAGGGGGATGGAACACCTCTCCTATGAAGACAGGCTGAGAGTTGAGGTTGTTCAGCCTAGAGAAGAGAAGGCTTCGGGGAGACCTTATTGCAGCCTATCGGTACTTCAAGGGTGCTTATAAAAAAGATGGGGGCAAAATTTTTAGCAGGGCCTGTTGCAACAGGACAAGGGGGAATGGCTTTAAACTAAAGGGGGGTAGATTTAGACTAGGTATAAGAAATTTTTTACGCTGAGGGTGGTGAAACACCTGAACAGGTTGCCTGGAGAGGTGGTGGATGCCCCATCTCTGGGGGGTGTCCAACCCATTCAAGGTCAGGTTGGACGGGGCTCTGAGCAAGCTGATCTAGTTGAAGATGCCCCTGCCCATGGCAGGGGGGTTGGACTAGATGACCTTTAGAGGTCCCTTCCAACCCAAACTATTCTATGATTCTATGATTCTATGATTCTATGATATAGAAAGAAATACATTTTGGCCTACGTTTTGTCTTAAGTGTTTTTATCATGCTAATGAAACTAGTGATTCATTACCTAAGGCTTGAAGAAATAAAAAGTCTGAATATACATAAAAGATACCTCCTAAATGTGCAGATTTCAGCCAGAATGAAGCTGCTTTGTACTTTAGCCTTCTAGCAGAAATTGAATTCAAGAATAATGACCTGCATTTCCTAGGTTTGATTGCAAACAGTGAACTGAACTGAAATCTCCCCCGTCCTTTGCTCCAGAAAGGAATTTTTAACATGATGTTTATTTCTGCTGCCTTCTAAAGACCCTGAGCCAGTATTCTGAAATGTCTAGAAGCACTGATTCAAGAATTTCTTACTTTTTCATTTGCTATGAAATTTTCCCTGTATACAAGGAAATATGTTTCCAGTGGGGAAGTCTGGATGTGCCTGTCACAGGATATTCAGCAAGATGAAATGAGTTATAGCAGAAAAGAATTCTGCCATTGGAGTCCTACTGACTTTAGGCAAGAGACTACTGGGAACAACTTCCCCCAAACTAAGAATTTTGAGTTTAATTTTAATTTAATGCCCCAAGTGTGTTTTTGCAAAACAGGTGCTTTTTGTAAGATTCCAGAATCCCCCTATGCTCCCCTCACCCCCTGCAATAAACAAATCACAAATACTATGGTAGGAACTGCAGTACAGAAGGATGCTTTTGCAGTCATGAGGTGATGCCCTTAGTTGCCTTCTCAGAGTTCAAATTGGAAATCACAAAAATAACTAAATATATAAGGAAAGTGAGGAAGGAATGTATGTGGAGAGATTATTCCAGCTTTATGCACAGAGGAGAATTTTACCAAATATAATGAAATCCATCAGAACTTTAGAAAAATACAACTGTTAATCTTTGTATTTGTAAAATAAGATAATTAACAAGTGTACAAACCACAGCTGACATACCTGGAAAGAGCAATTGTTTTCTTTGTTCTTTGTGAGTTGGGGGGGATTTCTTTTAAGTTTCTGTGCTTCATTAGGCATGTTGAAATTAATTTTCAGCTTTTTTCTCTCACATTTCCTGATTATATAACAACATCTGTTTAACATGGACTTTTAATGTCAAATTAATTTCAATATTTATTTTGCATTTGTAATCACCATTTGTTAGAAAATGCATCCTTGTACTTAAGGTTCAACTTTGCTCTCCAATTTTTATGCAGTTACTCCCATTGACCTGATTTTTAATTAAATGAAGTTAACAGCTTTTGTAAAGTTTGCTTGAAAAAAAAAACCTAGTGTCAGGGAGGTCAAGATAGATTCCATTCCTTAATCTCACTTAAATTCACAATACATTCCTCCTTATCCTATATTCTGTATTTTATTCATGAACCTGAATAAATAAAAAATAACGATATTATGCTGACTTGTAGCTGTGCTGAACAAGTTGCTGTTTGGAGGTCACTGAGTACCCACTTCCACAATGAGCAAGTTGAAATACTGTAGCCAGTATCTGAGATTACTTTGTTTTGGGAATCAATGCCACAAATGTTCCCACACAGTTTGTTTTCAAGGCCAAACAAAGAACCAGAGGGATTCATAAGCATTTTTATTGTTAGCAGTTCTGGATGTTACTGTTTGAATCTTTCATGACACTGATACCCAAAAGTACAATATCATCAAATATGATGATATTATATCAATATTTCTCTGAACGGTGAGGACTCAGTGAACCTTTGGGAGCTGTGAGTGAGCATGCAGATCTTTTTATCTCTTTGCAATGCTAGTCCCTGTGTTGGTAGGACTTTCATCTCCTGGCTAAAATTGCAGCACAAGGCAGAGTTGGATCTTTTCTATTCCGCCCACCACCCACTGGACCACCTCCTCCTCTTCACCCCGTAGAGAGGAATTAGGCCATCAGTGTTTTGACTGTGTCTCACTCTAAGTGGTGGGCAGACACGTGGTTGAGGAGATTGTGTTGATTGGGGGCACTGAATAATGAATTGCTGAACGGGAGGACTGTGAGAGGACTTGTGCCACGGAGCTGAAGCAAATGGAAATGAGGGAAGCAGAAGGCACAGGAGACCTCCCACAACCTAGCAGACCAGGACAGTATTTATAGCAAGACTAAAGCCACCTGATGTCTTTACCTCATGCTCTATGGCTTCAAACACCCCCAGGACACACAGGTGAAATTCAGAAATAAAGAGGAATGACATAAATAGTTCAGTGCTTAAAAAAATGTTATTCCTTGAGGGACAGTCTCTTGAGTTAGGGTGCATGAATCATGTTACTTAAACTCTTTGATTTGCCAGAGCTTTTCACAGTTTTAATCCAATTCCTGTTTTCATGGCTTCACATACCACAGTGGTAGCCACTTTATAAATGCAAAGTATTCATGATGAAATAAAATGAGACTCTGAAAGTAGAACAGAAGTGATAGGAGTTCCTTAGGAAAAGTGTGTTTGATCACTCTGCCCTTCTCAATAATTCAGAAGTTTCACTTTCTCCCTTCAAAATGAATGTTCATCACAAATCATTTTGCCTGGTTGCATTACTGCCGTGTGCTCTGTTGTGGTCAGGACTCTGCATGCAATAAAATTTAAAAAGTGAGAGATTGAATCTTTATGTGATACCCATCATGTAATGATAAGGAAACTTCATTTCTGCTGTATCTGTTTAACACCTACCTTTTTAAATCTTATTTTCTGTCTCACTTTTAACTGTTAGAATCTATTTAGATTAGAGGACAAAGGGGCAATATTTGAAGGTCTGGCAGGAATTAGGCAGTCAAGGCTCTTTTAGAAAAGCCTGAACACTGCTGTTCCTCTCAACAGGGATATGGCAGGGACTGGCCAAATGAACATGGACTGGCCAGTTGGAAAGTAAGAAGTACAGACTTATTCCCAACGGAATGCAGGGGTGTAAAAGAGAAAAAGTTGTTCACGTACTATTCAGTTATTCCTACCCAAAAGGATTTCCATGTTAACTTCAATCTTTTTTTATGATAGGTTCCTCCTTTCTAGATGTACCGTTGACTTTATGGAAACAGTCAAATTCATGACATGTTAAGAGCACTGTGTTACTTTGGTTCTTTTCTTTAAAGGATCTACTATCATCATCATCATCATCATCATCATCATCATCATCTCCTCATCTATAGATTTCTTTTGAAAATCAAAAACTCATTCCTCTCAAACATGTTCTTTGCAGTCTCTTCTAAGCCACAGCATCTGAAGAATATTGTTTTTCTAAATCACTTGATGTTAAGAAAAGTTCCATGCAGAAATTATATGTAATAAACAATGATTTTTAACGATAACTGTTCAAGGACACTTTGTTCTAGGAAAATACTTCTTAAGAGGGCCATATTAAATCCTGTCTTGCCTTCAGCAATGTAAGCACTTGTGTTTTAACTTCCAGCTGAAAAAAAAAAAAACCACTTCTAAAGACTCCTCTCCAACTCTTTTTTTTTTTTATGTTCCAGCAACTTCTCCTGTTTTAATCTATTCTCTTTCACTTCTCTACTGTTTATTGATGAATGAGACAATCTATCACAGTAGTTACAAAGAACCCAAATCTAACTCCAACAGCTTAAGTCAAAAACCTTAACTGTTTTTGATCACCATCTGTGTGATTTTATAGACATTAACATACCATTACTGTTACCATTAACTTACATTAACAAACAAGAGATTCTACGATAAGAAAATAATGGAGTGATTCAATGAATCTTGCTCAGGCACGTTAGATTTACTCTATTGTGATTCAAACCTTGAGTAGAAGAAAGAAAGGAATTATAGTGAGAATCTTTAAAATGAGCATACTTTAAATGACACTTTCTCTACAAAAAACAATGTTATTTTAACATTATGGTATTTGCACAGTTGCATCTTTCCATAAACAACAAAAAAAAAAACTTTGGACAGGAATAAAGAACTTTGGTAGACTGAATCCTGTTTCCACTAGAATGAGGTGAATTGAATGAACTCTACAGTAGTCAGCAGTCACTAAACCATTTCACTTATTCAAGCATTTAAATATGCATGTAGGAAGCCTAATATATAAAAGTTCCTATTTTAAATGATCTTGGTGTAAATATAACGAGACACATCAGCCCCACATCCAAAAAAAAGTTCCACACAATGGAAATCTCATGATTCACCTCCTTCTTTCCTAATATTTTCCCCTCTTGAATCCAGTAATGTCACCATGAATGCCAAGACCTAAGAATTAGTAGTGTGTTAGAAACTAGTAGCCTGTGAAGATGCACTCAGTATAGAAGACAGTAAATACTTTGTACAGGTTTAATAGATCTGTATAACACTAGAAAACAAGAGATTTGTTTGAATGAAACAAGCCAGATTCTGCTTTCATTTATACCAGACAAAATACAATTTCAGTTATGGTGGAAAGCTGCTTCTATAGTATTTATCTAAATGCAGTATAGCCGAATATTCAACATCACGTTTTGCAGAAACAGTAATAAAACTGAAGACAAAGTTTACACATATGGCATTTTATGAATCAGCAGCTATCTCATACAGACAGATAAAATAAAGGGAATCAAAAAGTGGGTTAAACAAGCAAATGACTCTATAGAACAGAAGAAATCTTTTTTCCTTGGATTTAAGACCTGATCGGTGGTTGCAAAGTTTCATAAAAGTAAAGGTACAGAAAAACAGTTCAAATTATTTATTCATATAGTCTAGTGTTTTTATGAAATTACATTTTTCAAAATATTCAATTTCAGCTGTTTGAGTATGCCCATCATCACTGATTCAGGACATCACAACAAAATTCAGTCAACAAAATTCCAGCAATCTGAAACCATTCCACAAGAAGCAGGGGTTTACTGACACTTTCAAACATCCAGCTTTATTTTCACACTACAAGCTGTCTAAAAAAAGCATCTGTAAAGACTTGATAAACACATTTAGAGAAATTATTATCCAATTTTGACATTCCGTCTTAAAAAGTATGCCAATCAAAGAGCACAAGCTGTTGCTTCTTTTCCAAAAAGCAAAACAAATGTGTGCTTATTAAAACTCCTAATAAAATGTGAAGAAAGGAATCCAAACAAACCTATCGTTCATTAAAACTTTTATAAACTTAAATGTACATAAATAAGCCTAAACTCATTTGTTTTCTTGTACAGTGCTCAGTTTCTCACAGACTGTTCACTATAGTCAGGAACTTCAAGCATTGATCTATACATATCTGAGCTGTCTTTAATCATTCCTTTTTGTCACAAGCATATTCTGCACACAGAGACTAGGCAGTTGCCTCATGAATAACATCATCCAAAAGTTTTATATACCATGCTAATGTATTGAACTGATTTATCAGTTCTTATCATCACGAAAATATGCCTTAATAGAAATGACAAACTAACATTATTAAAAGCTGCACTCAGCTGAATTCTGAGCTCTTTGGGTTGGACCACTGAACTTTCAAATAATTACATAGCTTGACTTTTACGAAGCCTAAATCCTGACTCTAGGGCTCTGAGTTTTTAAGCACTAATCTCAAAGACTAAATTCCAAGTTTTGACAGCACCTTTGGACGAGTGAGGAGTCGGATGTGACACCTTCCTCTCTGCCCTTCTGTAGAAGCTGTCATTAGGTTGGCTCAGCTGAACAAGTTCGCATAAAGGAGAGCTGTAACGTTAGCACATACAGGGAGGGTTCCCAAAGGCAGGCAGCATCCCTGCCACTGATCAAAGTGAAGAAAAACATTGCTGTAGTGTTATACGCAACTGATGAACTACATAGGTCTACAAAAAAACCCTAGCAAGATTTCAGTAACAATTGCAGGTCTGGTTGAAAAGTCTATACCCTTTATACACCCTTGCAGAGGTACAATGTTTACGAGGGTGTGTTCTCCCATTAATAAGACTGGAACTTCAAAGACATCTGTCTTTAAAGACATTGACTATACCTCACAGTCTTACCTTTGCCTGCTCAAGCAAAGTATCAAGGTGAGGTTTCTCAGGCAGCTAAGAGTTCATAATCTTTTATTTTCTCTGCTCTTCAGTGAAGGGAAATACATAGTAGAGTGCTGCTTGTTTGTCACATCCCCTTTCTGGAGGGTAGACACAGGTTTTGTCCTGCCTTCTGTCAAACTCCCCTTGTCTCCAGCTTACTCCAACACAATTTCCCATAAAGGGAAACTAGTGTACTGCCAGTACAGAACGTGCTTTAAGGCATAATATTGATATGCTTTATATGTATTTAATGTCTTCAAGTTCTGTGCATAGTATATTTATCTACGCACAATCTGAACTAAAGGCTATAGTTTCTATAATCTTTGAGAGTCCCTAGCCAATGTTCATGACAAAGCAAGGAACAATGTAGCATTACCTACTTTAGAGGATCTGTTTCCAAATAAGGAGTATACGGCAGCAGTACTTTCAATATTGCAAATTTAGAAAACATGGTTGGTTGTGTCCCTGAGAAGAATCACCATATTTTCTGTAGATCTTGCATATAGATATTGAAGAGTCCTATTTACAAACACAAAAGCTACTAGTCCCAAGGTCCCTTGATCATCCCTGATGAAGTAAACAGTTTCCCGGGCTGTACATCCACTGCTTTCCATTAGTGTGTATTACCACATGTGATTCCAGTCCACTTAGTAGGAAAAAGCCGAATAGGAAAGTATTTCCATTGTGAAAAAGCTGTGCTAGTCGAAGCAGAAAACACTGAAGATGCTATTTCTCTTGACCACATTTGGTTGCAACCAATGTGTATGTCTCTTACAGGAGTGATTATTGCTCATTTGAGTAAGGAAAATTGATCCGTGGAAACAGAGAGAAGCACCTGAACATCAGCTCCATACTGTGTTCTTCATCCTGTTCTAATGATCTAATAATCTTCCAGTCCCTCTAACATGTAGTACAATACATTGGCAGGTTCTAGAAACGTATTGCATACTTTCCTGTGCAATGAAGATTTGCACAGGACTAATTACAGTAAACAATCTTAAAGAATACACACTAACAAAAAGGAGCTATTGAATTTGTTCACACATACAGGACATGCATTGCAAAGACATGCACTGCAAATTTCTCTTTCTCTGTAAAGATGTATTCATCTATGCATAAATAGCTAAAATTACTTGTGAAGCCAGCAGATGTGTGAGCCAGAACCCAATCCTCACTGAAAAGACAGTTAAAGAGTGGCCCTTTCTCAATGCATGCTTATTTTGCATTCAGCCAACGGATTCAGAGGGGATTCTATCAGACTGAAGAAAGCTTTTTGCTCTCATTTATGCAGGCTCAAACTCTGGGAATTATAGGTACTCCTGAGACATATTTTATGATTGTTCCTTGTCTTTGGAAAAGGGGAGACAATAGAGAGCTTTAGTCTTTGAACAGATTACAAAAGCAAATCTAAATATTTTAAGGGATTCAGCTGCCATGGTAAGGAGTTACTGATTCATAAATCAAATAAAATGAAATTCCTTTTACTCTTCTATTTGCCAATTCAATGACTTACAGCTACACAACACAGACATTACTGAGGCAACTTGTGTTCCTGACTCCTATCCTGTTACCAGCTGTCCTGTCTCCTGACCAATTCTATTAAGCGCTATGCACGTTCTGAGACCATACAAAATCTCAGCAGACACAGATGAGTACCTCACAACCTATGACTTTCTACTTTACCTTTCCAAAAATGACAACAGGCAATCTCTGGGAAATTATCAAGAGGAATATTACTGCTGTAAAGCACACTCCATTTTTATTATCAGGTCAATATCCTCCACAGCACTGCTTATCTTCTTAAAACTTTCATATAGTTTCTGTGATTACCAAGTTTTTTTACATTACTGCAATTTTGAATTCAAAAATACCTTTCCATACTCACTTTACTAGAACTGCCTATGACCTCACCTAAAATCTTTCACTTCTACTTCAAGCAATTTCTAACCCAAGCACTAATTTTTTCACTCCTTTTACTTTCTCAAGTGCTTCTTCCATGTTTGCATTCATGACTTCCTCTTGGCTTTAATTCCCTATCCTTTTTCCTCCAATTCTTACAGATTTCACCTATATCTCCTGCAGCTTCTCCCTAACCTCTATTGGTTTTTATTCTCTCTCTCAAAAGTGTTCAAAAACAGGTTGAAAAAAATACACCTTACTTATCTTCTAAACCATTTTGCAGGTTATTTACTGGCTTATTATCCAAATTCAAACCTCTTCCTCTAGTCCTCAACCTTCTCCAAATTTTCTTTGGATTTCTTGAGTCTATATCTTCCATTATGTTTTGGGATTTTTTTTTTTTTTAAGACAATGTGAATTTAAATATGCTGATCTGGCTACACAATAAGAAGGTTGTCATCTACAAGATGATTGCTTGGCACCACTAATCCTTTCCAGCTGGTACCATCACTTCAGACCTCCCAACATAACACCACGTATAGCTAGTATTTAGTGATCCTTATCCACTTAAACACTTTTAACAGCGGATCCTTGACAAAACCAGATCAACTGTGTATGCAGTTATGTCATTGTATCTGAGGAACCTCTAGCAGAAGAGAGGTGGGGAAGCAGAGATAAATAGCCATGAGGGTAGGCTGGTTACCCTGTCTAGGCTGAAGTCAGAGTGGCATGCCTACTTAGTGGTAGCCTAATTCTTTAACTCCCACTCTCACCCTCAAAGAAACAAAACTAAATAAAAAAAGGAGGGATAAACAAAATGTATCATGATAAAGCCTTTGCTCATGTCTTTATCCCTCTACTCCATCATTATTTCCTCCTGAAACTTCAAATTCTTTTTAAAGCAGGGATCTTACATATTGATGAAGATACAAGAGTATTTTCAGCCTTAAAAAGCTAATGGCAATCCACATTGTAAAAATTCCTCCCACAGCTTGAAGTGGTGGTGGGGCCAAAAGGGATCTACACTGAGTTGGAAACCTTTCCTGCAAATTTTTAATAATATAAGTAGTGTTTACTCACAAAAGCATTCACTTCAAATCAATGCTGCTACTTGTATGAAGATCACTTAAATGAATGCTTGCAATACAGAGACTCCTGTTATTTTTAAGAACCTTGGTTTCCTACAGATTAAAATTATTTAAATGGTATGTTTTTCTTCTCTGTGTATATTATGTGTATGTACATTATCTTAACTCATGAAAAGAAAATGGACATGTAAAAATGTATGTGCTGCTTATATTCAAAGTTAAATTGTTTTTCATATTGATGTACAGATTTTTATAATTAGAAGATTTTAATATCAGATAAAAATCACAGAACATGCTTCTTACATGCAAACAATTACAATGTGTAGACAAGGGGTGGAAATGTTATTTTGTTCCGACAAATGAACATCATATTTACAGAGCACAGTTTTATTTGTTGCTACAAATTATATGAATGCTTATATTCTCATTATGATTCTAGAAACCATCAATAATTAGTATTTCTAGCAGATTGCTTACATTATCAACAGTATTACATTTGGCAGTCTTCAGACTGGTTCATTTTTTCCTGATTTCCTCCTTTTCTCTTCCCTCTATTTTTGTCATTCTCATTCATGAAAATGGTCAGCAGAACCCACTGGTTTCTTCTGGGTTTATATTATTCTTTCTGAGCTGCAGTGCAACTCCCTATCAGCATCACTATAAACCAAGAATATATACTTCCTTTTTGAACAGATAAGTAAGATAGTCTGTAGATGAGAGAAGAATATATGAATAGAAATGCATTTTATTCCAGCTTGTAGTCATGTTGTAGAATATAGAGGGAAAAAATATTAGGCAAGTGTGAGAAAGAAAAAAAAAAACCCCACACATTACTAAATAGGCTATTTTCTTACTTCTACCTTCCCTTTGTATAGCTAATATCACCTAATTACAATTTTCTTGATACTGATTTAATGCTTCACTGTGAGATTGCTATGTTATTGGTATTACCAATTGCACTGCAGGTGACTTTCTTGATACGGTAATGTTGGCTAAGAACTAGCACTCCTGTAAAAATCTATAATTCTACCTTGAGAGATCTATAATCTTCCTCTTAAAAACCTCTAAAAACAGGGCTATCAACAATTGTTTCCTCCAAAGTTGCCTTGATGCTTGTAGTTGTCTTTCCCATGTGTATCGTCAGAAATTAAGAAAACGTTCTCCTAACGGCATCTTCCAAAGTTTTCTGATAGACATTCCTTTGTACTTGAGCAGGTCTGCTGCTGAGAAAAATGTTGCATGTTAAGAGTTTCAAAAGCCACAGAAGGAAGGATTTTTCTTTAAATGAAGTTCTAGGGAAAAACAATACCTTCTCTAAAAATAACCTGTGATGTTTCTCCCTTTGTACTCATGTTCTACTTTGTATTCTAATAGAATTGAAAATTATCTACAATTTTCTATTAAAGTTGCAAGGCATTTCCCAATTTAATTAGGAAAATATGGGCTTCAAAAATTTACTAGCAATGAATATCATATGTCACTAGCAATAGGTTTGTGATATCCTAACGAGTTAAGTGCTGGCATGCAGGTTTTCCTGACCTGGGTTTTTTTTGTTTTTTTTTTTTTTTTTAATCAAGAACTTTTATCTGACAAAAGTGCTGTAAGAACTGAGGAACCTGGAAGGCAAAGAGCATAGAATCATGTTCCCTCAGCATGTGACACTTCATTTGGGATTTTGGAGACTGAGCTTCTGGTAACACTGCAGTGACCAGACTAAGACAGTGGCCATTGCTGTTTGGTCTCTGTAAGCAGTAGGGGAGATATAGCCCATTCCACCTTAAGCCCTCCCTTTTCTCTGCAGGTACTAATCACTGCTAGTACTAGACTAACATTGTCCTCCCTACCTGCAGACATTCTGTTCCATTAAAGGTGCCCCAGAACCAGGTCTCCAAACTGTCTTTGGGAGTTGTTTGGAAGTGTTTGCCTAGTTTGAGCCAAAAATTAGGCTACTAATTTTACAACTTGGGTGTTTGAGCTCTAAATATTCCCTAGCATCATTACATTTCCTGGCAGAGACTTAACTCTTGAGCCTTTGTTGAAAGCAGAACTGTTCCTACAGTGCAGCAGCAATGGGTGTAGTGGGTGTCATGCACCAGCAGTTGTAGGGTGCAGACAGCATTCACTTGAATACTTGATTCTCTTACTATTATTTCTCTGGTGTGATTAGGCATTTTATTTAACACATTTCTGGAGTTTGCTTTAAGCCTATCCAGTTCAAAATGTTCTCATTTGGTGTCTGAAACTGGGGAAATGGTTTAGCACGTGGAAAAAAAGAAACATACTAAATCTGCTGGGTTGGTGGGGAAAAGTTAAGTTTTAACACAAGTGGGAGCTACTCCAGTCCATTTTTTTACCAGGTATGATATATCTTCTACAAGAAATTTTGTTCTCTGGCCTGGAAACACTATATGTCAAAGTAAGCATACTGAAATACAATTAGACAGCAACTAAGTGCTTGTTTCTTTGGCTGTTATTGCAATAGCAAAGTTACCCATTATAGGGTGAGCACAAACTTGTCCCTCTTTCACAGTGAGGTGTATTTTAACAGAAAAGTGGAAGTTTTTTTGATACCTAAATTGGTAATGCTCTTGAGCAGCATGGGCTTGATTGTCAGAAGGGTTGGGTACCCACAACAACAATTTCATGGTCACTTGGAGTTTCTGAAGATCAGACTACACCAGGTTCTTACATAAATTTTTGTTTTCTTTTTTTTTTTAACTGGAACACACATTGCAAATTTGCAGATTTCTTTCTTTTGAGGGAGATGGTGTTTTGGCAATAATTGGTAAGCAGAATACAGATTGAATTGAATATCAGTGGTCTTTGCAGCGATTACCTACCTAAAGGAGCTGGCAGATTTGAAGAATCTTGATCTTTTCCAAGATTCATTTGTGCTGAAACTGCTGCTTTAATCTCATAGAAAATAATAGGATTTGTTTGGATGGCTTTGTATATCTTGTCTCTGTTTGCTTGTAACACAGTCCATTCACATCAACCACAATAACCACCACTTATTAGCATCTACCAAAAAAGAAAACAAATTTTAAAAGTTTGGAAAGGTAGACTTGAAAGAGGTTTGGGTTTAGAATTGTAAATGATTCTAGGTATATACCTTCTGTTAAGAGCAATTGTATTTGTATGTTTCATGATGACTGTATTTCAGGCTGGATTGTGCCTTTGGGCATTATCCTGTAACGGAAGTAATTTGTGATGTAAGCCAGAAGGATGATCATTCCCAACCACAGTTTTCCAGGGTTTCTCCATGTTGGTTAGAGGGAAGGGAGTGTGCCGTATGTGTCATTTAGAAACTGCAAGGTGCTCAAAGAGCTGCAGCAGTGCAGAGATTTAGCTATATGAGACAGCCAAACACAAAACCCGAAAAATCTTAGTGCAGCTGCACTGAGAAAGGGGGGAAAAGGGAAATCTGTCTGGTACAGATTTGCTAGATGGTCTCACAGGCTAATGATTTACCTCAAAGGAACAATGGGATGCTGTCCCAGAACATAATACTTGATAAGTAGGAGATGGAGAAAAGAAATTGTGATTGTGAAAAAGAGCTTGTGTTATTCGGGATGAAAATAAGAGAAGATAAATTGATAAATGCTACTCAGCATGCCAATATATGTTTTCAAAATTACTAACCTCAAGTTACCTCATGTAATTATAGAGTAAGTCTTCTCCTGTCTAGAAATTCTCTGCATTTATGCAGGGCAGATGAGGTTAGAGTCAGACATGTCTCTATTACAAATTGTCTTTCTATTAAAAAAAAAAAAAAGTTAAATTTTATATACTTTTATTTTGAAGGAGTCCTTCACCTGTATTTTGCCTAGAGGCTGACACCGAGTGCTTAGCACTCTTACGTGATGTTTCCAGCCCTCTCCAGGACAACACATGAGTAAAACAACATACACAAAAATCCTCTAGCCTCCAGCCATACTGCTATGGACTGTGATCATGTCAGATCTCGTTAGCTAGCTAAGATTAGCTCTTGTTCATAACTAGAATGCAGGGTCAAAAAAAGAAAATGGTAGAACAGGTTATGTGATGCAGGTGTACCTATGTATGGATATATGTGCATTTCCTGCATGTAAAAAGATGTTTATGAACAGTGGAATGCTAACAACAATTTCTTTTTTCAGGAAATTCCTGGATTAGAATTGCCTATGCAACCTTATTTCACCTCTTAGTGCACGATCATTATGATAAAGACCAGCTGTATAGTCACATATTTATTTCTTCATATATCTTTGCCTTATGCAATACTCACGAATGGTACTCAGGATGCAAAACAATGTCCTATAGTAAAGGAGGACACTGTGTGTAGCTCCTCTTTTATTCATACCTCTGAAAACTGGAGCAGCTGAAGGCAAGAACAAGGATTGTAAGTTTAAGGACATGAATGCTTGGCTGGTAAACTGCGTTCTGACTGACGCAGAGCCACCTTATGGTTGCTGAATCACTTAAACTAGACTTAGAAAGATTAATATATGTTTGTTCGTATTATGGGTGTCCAACTTGAGCATGTGGGATCTGATTCACAGAAGACAAAGCTCTTCTTTCCCATTGTTTCTACCAAAGCCAGGTTTCTCAGTTTAGATGTCATTTTTTAAAATCTCTCCAACTCAATTTCTCAAATTGCCAAAAATTTTTAACATTCTTTTTTTCTCTCTCTCTTTTTAATCTTCTTCTTTTCTTCTTGAGTTACTACTTGTCCTTGTAAAGGCATACTTTCTGGTGTTGTGTCTGATTAACCCTATAAATGCACGCTCTCAGCTTTCAGTGTTGTTACATTCAACCATAAGTGCCAGTCATCAGCCATCATTTCATTCTGGCTGATACATCACAATTTAAAACAAACAAACAAACAAACAAACAAAAACCAAAACCACAAACCCTTCCTGAAAGTATGTTTTGAATTCTCTTTCTATGGAAAGATTGTCATATAGAAAATTAATGCATAAGTACAGATGTTGCAGACCAGTGAATTCGATCATAAGCTGCCTTATCTCACACTGTTCCCAGACTTATTTATTGCAAAACTCACAAACCGAGACATGCTCATTATAAGTTGTACTCGCTAATTAACCCTTTCAAGAAAAGAACAAATCAAAAGAGCAAAAGGCAACAATTTTGAAACTAGGAAGACATTTGGGGTACACAAGATTCTCACTGATTTTTAATGTAGATGTCACTTCTGCTTTATTTATATGAAATAGCATATAGAAAATAGTAATTTTGAGGACACAAAGCTTGTTGTATGCTGTGTGCTCTGATCATGATTGTTTCAAAAAGCATAGTACACAAGGGCTGAAAGATCGGACTTTCCAGACTAGGAAGCATTCAATAGTTAAAAACTCCTCCCTCTTGAAAACCCCTCTAACCTAACAAAAGGAGTTAAAAAGGGTGCCACGAAAGTGTTGAAGATTTCCTATTTTTTATTGCATTCCCCTACATAGTGGGTATAACATTCAGGTACTTTATTTGCCCTCCTTTAAACAGAGCTGCCTTGCTTTTATTTCTTCTGTCATTTATTACCGGACTTTTTTACCTGCATTGTGCTCTGCCACTTGGAAACTTCAGCTGAAAAGGTGGCAGTAGAAGTGAGTTAGCTTCAGTGTATAGATAAATACAGTGTCTTAAAAGCACTGTAAGACAAGTAGAAGGAGAAAAAGTGCAGAATTTTGTGAAAATTATTAATGATTCTGGAGAAAAAAAGCAAGAACAATAATGATAACACACAGAGAAAAACAGATGAAGGAAAAGTCTTTTAAAAATATGTTTCAGTCTAAAGTAATATCCCTTATTTATCAACATAGACTGGAGTTGATTTTAAAAATGTGAAGTAGTTCAGTTTGATATTCTCTAAGGTATAGCAATTTAATCAAAACAAAACCAAGACATAAATGGATTTAAATGATGATAGCTAACTCTATATTAATTTGAAAGTTTGAGAAATGCAGACTTTTCTCTTCCTTTAACAATGTAATACCTTGGCTAACTTCAAGTAATTCTTTCATTTAGCATTTATTGCCAGTCAGCGAGGTTTCCCTTTCCTGTTGTCATGGTAGATACAAACAACATGTACAAACAAAAAACCCCCACAACCTTATAACCCTATAGTTATACTGGATGGTCTCGAAGGGATTACATACAAATTAGCCATTAAAGCAGGGTCAGGCAGCTGTATCTGCAAAAGGACCACTAATTATTTTATCATTATTGTTATTATTACTGTTGCTATTTTTGCATCTGGTATTGTTTTAGCTGACTTAGGACTGGTATGAAAAGCCAGTGCAATAGGAGATACTAGTAAATCTTTGCAAGTTGAGCTCAGGCTTGCAGGCTGCTGAGTCATGCTGACAGATCTGTGCAAAGCCAGTATGTTAGTGCTGGACTCCAACTAATTGCTTACTACCTGCAAAGAGAAGCTTCTTTATTTTAGGAAAGTGTAAGTGCAGTGAAAGTGATGTAAGAAAAAAGTGTGTGTTTCTTCAATACTAGCATCAGTTGAAAGGGAAGAAAATTGCAGAAGCAAGGCAGCAGCCCTGTGCTGAGAGCATAGAGGTTTAAATCCAATCAAGAAAAACAGATTATAGGCAATGAGGTAATCTTAGCATGTACTTATTTCTGCAAGGGAGTGGTACTGCAGAGGTGCAGGAAAGGGATGTGAAATATTGGGATTGTATGGCATGACTAACAAGAATAGCAAGCCCAGCATAAGCCACAGAGCACGGGCTGTGAAGTACAATGTTTTGAGAACCTTAGGAAGCATCTCTGTGCTGGTAGCCAAAGCAGAGGCACAGAAGTGCTGGTTCATACACTTTCTGCCCAGAATTCTTGGTTACTTTTAAGGATAACTCTTAGTCATGTTGCAATGGACCTCAGTTGCTGTCCTGCAGAAGGAGAAATGGAAAGCCTAAAAAATGTCAGCAGGCACTTTATTTGCATGCATTGGATTGCACATGAACGCTTATGCCCTGGAAATTATCTGTGTGATACTCCTTTTCCTTCTCTTTCAACTGCATTCTTTTACTGTATACTTTGTTGAGCACTGCGCATAACCAAGCTATAACGTGTGCAATGTGCTGAACTTTCCCTCATTTTGGTCCAGCATCAAGTGTACTGCTCTTGGAGGAAACTTCCAGCAGCAGTAACCAGAAAGTAGACACTGATGAATAAAGGCTTCCTGGGATTCTGTGAAAATATCATTCTCTCAAGCTCTTACTTGCTTGCTTGTAACCTATTCCAAACACGTATTCTTGCCAAACTTCTTGCAGCTCTTACTCCCTAATGCTTACTTCACCTTAATGGATTGTAAGCAGTAAAGTAACAGAAGCATACTTTAGGTAAACCTAAGGTAAAGTCCTTAGGAACCAGCTCATTTTCACAATATTTACAATGCTAACTATATATATCACTATATATTGTGATTTTGTCACAATTTCTGAGTCTGGATCCCCCTCAGCTCTGTCTCTAGACCTGGTCTGAAACAGCTCACTGCACTGCCCCCAGGACTTAAAGCCACCCCTAAGCCTTGCACATTTAAATGTTTAAATCCACATTTACCCAATGTATCGTAATGACTTTTTAACTCACTTATAGTATGCCAAATCAATATATACACATTGAAAAGGAAAACATATATATTTGCATATTTACCTTATTCCTAGTTCTTGGAATCTACTGCATAAATAACACATAGAATACATTGTCCAAAATGTGTGTATCCAGTTTCCTATATAAGCGTTAATGTCATCCAAATTTTCAAGTCAGATCTATTATACAGCTTTGGATTATTAAAACACCATCTTTTCACTCCTGTTGTTATTTCAGGAAGAGATGTGTGCTCAAAATTACCTAAACAGTGATGGAAATTGAAAAAAAACTACAAAAAATAGGATTGTAATTTAGGCCTCAAGTCTGCAAATATGTTTTGATGTTAAATATCATTAAAAAAAACCCTCAGCCAATGAACTGTTATTTCTGCATGCAGTATCTAATGCTATTCAAAATCAGAGTGCACCAGCCAAGGAAATACATCTCCCACACCAGAAATTTCCAGACATGATAGTTTGTGATACTGTCATGACAATATGATTGAGTTCATTGTCGTATGTATGTAAAACATTGTACAGTTAAGTTGGTTAGTTTTCATACCAAACATTTTCATTTCTTGTAGATTTTTGTATCTTTAAGGACTTCCTTTTCTGTTTGTTTGTTTGTTTGTTTTAAACCTTCTCAGATGTACAGCTCTACTCCTGAGAGCCAAACTTAGCAGGGGGAGAACAACTAGGACTGGTATGAAAAGCCAGAACAAGCCCAGTGCCAAAATAAAAAGCAAGCAAGAAAACGTAACTGTTTATATATATTTTTAAACTTCGGCCAGTGTTCTTTTTATACTTCATAAAAGAAGTTGAGTGCAAAGAAGAAAGGGAGCATTTCTTTTCATTCTCTGGAAACACTGGGGAAGAGATACAGGACAGCAAAGAAAGAAAGAAATGGTCAGGGCAAGGGGAAAAGCTTTGTGTGAGGATGTGAAGAAGGCAGGCTGGTGCCCTCACCAGTCTTTTATATAGCAGGGCATCCTCTTACTGGCCAGAGTAATTTTTATAGAGTAATAACCTAACTGTATCTCCTGCCTCTTGACCCAGATGAAAAGAGAGGGGCTCTAAAAAAAAAGAAAGTGGGTGAGGAAGAAGGGAGGAGGAGGGAGCGGGGAAGTATTGCCTAGATCGCTCCCTCCATCACAGCGCCTGGTTTATGGATGCACATTGCTATTCTTCCGTTAATTTCTCTCATACAGATGTCTTTTGCTGCTCTTCCTCCTACTGCTGAAGCAGTAATTAAGTAAGTTTTGGGGGAGATTGTTAGTTGTGATCATTTTGGGGGCCAGTGAAGTGAGGACACAACCTTTGCCGGCCGAGCCGAGGCGGCGGGCTGGGGCCTGGCGGTGCTGTGCGCAGGTCTTGTTTCAGCTGGAGCCGGAGCAAAGCTGCTTTCCGCCCCCAGCCGCCGCTCTCTGCGACTGCTGTGTTTGTTAATAAGGAGACAGGCGAGGAGAGCTAAAAAGGGAAAAGCAAGCGTCTTGAGGAAACTCGCAGCAACAGTAACATACAGCCTGCTCCAGTTTATTTCTTGTCTGTTAAAATAAAAGGGAGAGAGCTGCCATCCAGCCAACCACAGAGCTGCTGAGGGCCATTCCTGTGTGCTTTGGGGCCCAACCCCAAACACTTCCACCCGATGAGAGGAGGCTGCGGGCAGCTGCCCGTGGTGCCGTGGGAGGGTTCCCGCTTGGGCTCACCCTGCTGCTAAGCCCACTGCCCTGCGCCACGCTGCTTGTGACTGTGGGCTGCCCTCAGGAGTGCACCCCCCAGCGAGTGACCCCCTCCGAAAACACTTGTTTCCTTCCCACCTCGGCCAGTAACTTTGTTATGGGAAGCAACAGCCCTACCACTGGAAGGGGAGGAGGGAGAGACCACGGAGCCGGGCAGAGGCCAAGAAACAAAAGCAAATAATAGATGGGACTGCTGGTACCTGCCCTTCTCTCCCCAGCTGCACACGTGAAACGCTCTCCGGAAGGAGACGGAGAAGCGCTGCTCAGACATGACTGGGTGGCACAGTAACTGCAGCCCCAGCGCACGGCACGGAAACACTCCGAGCTGCACGCACACCCGGAGCCTGAGTGGCAGCAGGGGAACCCCCGTGCACACATCCCCAGCCGCGGCGGCGGCAGAGGTGCCCCTGTGCACAAACCCTGAGCTGGAGCGGCAGGAGGGGGTAGCCCTCCGTGCCCCGTCTGCGTGCCGGGCTATCCCC
>NW_008824238.1:643868-725484 GCF_000699105.1 Pygoscelis adeliae | reverse complement strand
GACTAGCGAGGAGAGAAAAAAAAAAGCGCCTCACTCCTTCTTCCACCGCCATACTGTATTTTATAGTAACTCTCATTTTTATTCCTCCCTTTTACTCCCGCTCGGTGAGTACCTTTCCGCTGACATTCTTGTCCTCCTTTTTTTGTCCTGTTTTTTTTTCTTCCTTTTGGTTTTTTTTTTTTTGTTTTGTTTTTTTTTTTGTTTTTTTTTCTTCTTTTTTTTTTTTCCTCTTTGATTATTGTTTAAATGGATTTGATCTTTTGCTGATGACAAGTTTTTTTTCCTAGCATGCGATGGTTTCTAAACTGTGAGCAAAAGGTGCTGCTGGGGCCGGGAGTCACTGGGAATGAAAAATGATAATATTAATAATACAGACTTGCCAGTCCAGCAACAACTGATATACATTTAGTAGCTATATATCTGTATATGCAACTGGTTTTGTTGTGGCACGGAAAAGCGATGTGAAATATGATGCTTATTTTTTAAAGATAAGAGAAAAGGCATGTTTCTAACTCTTTTTGCAGAGGATTTTCTCTGGTGTTGTTTTATTTTTATTTTTGGGTGTTTTTAAGGGTTTTTTTCGTAAAGAGATGGGAATTGAAAATGCATTTTACAGCAGTGTTTACACAGAGTTTGTAATCTTGCAATGCTGGTGGAAGCCACAGAGCAAGATGTTAATTTTATTATTTTTGTTATTGTTTCTTTTTTTTTTGACACTCAGTGCAATCAGCAGGGGGTTTTTTCTTCTTTTTCAGTTTTTGATGCCTGTTTATAATGTGAAACTTTTCTTGCAGCTTGTTACAGTTATCATTTTTAAATACTTTTTTTCCTCCTTAAAGATAACAAAGCAAAACAGAAAGCCAAAGACATGATCCTTACTTTTGCACATTTTGCACCTTGACTTTTTTATTCTTTTGCCAGCAGTATTTTATGATGGTTATTATTATCATGATGATGATGATGATAGATATATACATATACACAAATAAATACATTTTCAAATGATGGCAGTGGAAGGTTTTCCTGGAGAATGAAGTGCGGTTTGGTTTCCTTGTCAACGGAAGATGAAGTGAACAACTGAACATCTCCCCAGTGCAGGTACTTCATCTCCTTGTAGGCGTTTCCACGCTGTGTAAATTACATTGTGGGATTTTTTTTTTTTTTTTTAAGAAATCTCTTTCCACCCTTAACTAACGGTTTCTGTGCAATACACATGAGGACTGAACTAAATATCTCTGCCTCGTGATTGCTTGGATGTGTGCAAAATGTTGCACTAATTGAGCCTAGGTCGGTTAAGCTGGAGAGAGGTGTTTTATGTGCTGTGCTGTATAGATGGGAAGGCAGCTGGGGGAAAAAAAATCCAGACACCCCCCACCAGCACCACCCCGCTCCTTCCCGTTTTGAAAAAAAACCCTAAGCCCCAAACCGAAACTGGATGAAACCTTGAGATCCTTGTTACGAGTACAAATACTTACAGGACTTTAGACAAAAACAAAAACCCCAGCCCTGTATTGTGGTGACTCGCATGTGTTTGTGTGCGTCTGTTCAAAAATTATCCATTAGAAAATAGCTGTGAGAGAAACAGCAAAGGAGGCTCCCTCGGAGAGCTGGCTCACTGCCACATGAGGCATATTTCGTAGCCCTGAGGGCAGCAAAACCCTTATATCCAACTTCTGCTCCTCATACGAAAAAGGTGTAAACAAGGCAGCAGGTTGCCTCATGAATTTAACTCATTGGGACGGAGATTAATCAGAAGCAGATATTTGCTTGAAGGTGTTTCGTTTTGTTTTGATGATTGTTAATGCCACTGGCTGGCAGGGAATGGGAAACTGTTACTTTCCGTGACGGTCACTGAGAGTTCAGGATTGGAGACGAAACTGTTACTTTTCATTGAGAGCACTTAAATGCTTAACAGAGGCTGCCCCCGATGTAGAGACAGAATACTGGTTCTCTAAAATACAATTTGGAAAGATTTTTCCAGATGACAGGTTTTGTTGGTTTTGTTTTGTCGTGTGTGTCGTTGTCCCCCACCCCCGGAGGAGATCTAGTGCGATATTATGCTAAAGTTAAAGTGCTTGGATCTGCAGTGTTCTCTGTAGTTTACTTTATTGTGATGGGATTGCTTAATGTATTTTACATAAACAGCTTTTAGGGATCTATAACTGACTATAAAGATATACTGTGTATTCAGATGTGGAAACTAAAGTAAGTTACAGGGGTTATATTTCTTCTCTCACTGTGGTATAAGCAAAAATAATTCATAGAATTCATATGAATTCATATTCATATAATAATATCATGAAAACAAATGCATTCGGAAGTTTGAGGCTTCTAACACTTATATTTACATTCTTGTAACTTAACAGCTTCCTTTAAAGTAGAAAGTGTGTATAAGAAGTCTTCAGCATTCTCTCATGAAATTAGTCATGTTGAAAAATAAATACATTCATTTGCCTTTGTAGAAACATATCTATTATGTATTTATGGTGGCTTTTTCCAGCTTAAATGCAATAAAAATTTTTAGCACATATTTATGCACGGTTTCTGCTCTGACATGATGGAATACTTTCGGCAGTATATTGGGGTCAATAATCCATGTGTCTAAAAAACACTGTCTAGATATTTGCATGATAGATTATGATGACTTCTCAAAAATAGTCACGATCTGTTGGGTCAATACTCCACATTTTAAGAAGACTCAGCCTGCTTATTTTTTCATAATTTAATATGAAAGCAAGCCATTAAAATACAAGAGTGATTGAAACTTTGTCTTCCAGCCCTCTTTTTATTTCCATCCCTCCTTATTTTTAAAATAAAGTTTTTCTTTTAATTGCGTGGAACTGACAGTAAGCAAGATATCTTTGATATTGCTAAAGCACTGAAATAAAGTAATTAGGCTAGCAGTTTCCAGAATGATTTTCCTTTCGTCCTTTCTTTTAATATTGCAGGTGCGTTGTGTGAGTAATTTTGTACAGATAGTTGCTGACTGAAGATCTAATCCTGCTCGCCTAGTCTTATCTTGAAGTCTGACAAAGAAAGTTTTAGGAATGCACTATTTTCAGCACCCAGATTTCATCTACAAAACACCTGTTGTCCGAGTAGCATGGTAATTAATATACATACATTTCATTTGCAGCAATCTGAGGTTGTATGATTTCATATATATCAAACAGCCTGGAGACTTTAAAATGCAAATAAAGAAGCTAATTTTGAAAGAGGATACTTCTACCTCCTGCAGTATGTGGGCACAGTAGGATTTGGGTTGGTGGAACCGGTTCAAGCTTAGTGTTTCCATAGTTATGCTATGACTAATGCTGTTGAAAGCATATTTGGAAAGCCATAGTTAGTGTAAAAGACAATTGTCCTTTTGTACTTTTGAGATGAATAAAAATTTTGTCTAAGAATTGCAGTGTTGTTTCTACAAGTGAAGATATAATTACATTTCTTACATTTAGCATGAGAGGTACTTGTACTGCCCTAACTCCTGAAAGTGATGAGTGTCCAGACTTAAATGGCATCTTCTGTTTTTCTTTACATCTGTTTTGATATTCAGGAGAGCTTAGGAATTTAAGATACCTTTATAAAGGTTTATAAACTGAAAGCTTTGGAAAGCAATTTTTCTTTTCTTCCTTCATAAGCTATTATTAGCAGTACTTACTAGCAAATAACAATGTGACAGGTGAGCAGAAGTTACTAACTGTATAGTACCCAGAGCGCTGACTCGTAAATACATGTTTTTAGCCACTGTAGTGGCCTGAATCAGCAACAGAAACATATCGTCTCACATTTTTCTACATAGAAGACAGGACGATAGAGGCCTGTGGAGTCATCAGCTCTGTTTTGCTGTGATGCTAGGCTGGTCTTATTTTGTTCAGATTCAGCAAGCTCCAGTTTACATTTAGCTCAGGCACCACTCTCACTGCATCACTTTGAAGGCTGGGCAGAGCCTCACTCTTCAGGCTGTTAGAAACCTCATTCCTGTCCTAAATTTATTCTCAGACAGTTTACGCTCCTTTATTTTTGTGCCAGTGCTGTCCCTAAACAGTAAGGTTCCTTCCCCATGTCTCTGCTCCTCTTCAGAGTGTATTTCTAAGGAGCAATCACAGCCCCTTTTCACTTACGTTTGCTGGGCTTACTGGGGAGAAGTTCCCGATGGTGCTGACCCGTGTGGACGGTGCAGCGCTGGGAAGTGATATTGGGGCTGGCTCTGACCAAAGTCATGCTGCAGCAGAAGCAGGGCAGCTACATTCAAATCCTCTTCTGCCCAAGCTGGTCTGTTCTGCTTTCAGCTGCAAACATGGCAGTCCGGTTTCTGGCTCTCACATCAGCCCAAACATTTCCACCTGGAGCTGCACAGTGGACATGCCTTCTTCTGGTGAAACAGGCTTTGCGCTGTGTGGACCATCCCTTTGCTCTGCCTAACCAATCTGAATTTCTCTGGCTAGAATGTAACAGCAAAGAACTCTCAGGAATTTCTCCTGCAACACTTTTAATGTCCCAAGAATCTTCTACTTATTGTTTTAGTATTTTGTATTCATACCAGCCAGGGTAACCTGAATGGGCTTGAGCCAATGCTGTATCAGGGGCTGTCTTTTATCAGGAATAAATGTGACAGTTGGCTACAGTGCTTTTCAAAATATCTTTTCCTTATTAGGTTCTTCCCACGTTGCTTATATCTTAGCTCTCTAGTCTTCTAAAGTATTATTCTAAAAGCAGTTTATTTCTCTTTTACAGTGTCATTTTTCCTATTTTCTTCATTCCCTGCATTGTGTTTCAAAAGATAAAAAGATAAAAATGCTTAATAGTGTTTAAAGTGTAGGATTGTAAAGATTGATAGGTGTGCCCTCAGATGGATGTTTTTAACTTCTCTTGGTCTTCTTAGAGGATGTGGTGCTCTGTCAAATTCTGGAGCTGAACCCTTTGTGTTTTAAGTACTTATAGAATTTCTGAACAGAAGGCTAAAGATGACTCTTTCCTGAAGAAAAATTACGTAGTCTGTGACAGTGTCTACATAGTCATCCAGTTTGTAGCTTCCTTAAACTCAGATCCAGATTGACAGAAGAAAACAAAGTGCTACTTTTAAATGGTATGAAGATTACAATGTAACATCTTTGCCTTTGTTAAGTTACCAATATTATTTTATGATCTTTGAACAATTACTGGAGTAAAATGGCTTGAAGATTATTGTTTTGCATCTATACACATTAGAATAACTTGTACCATTTTTGTTCTTGTCTTTACTCTTTCCTATTTCAAAATGACACTCTAATCTCTGTAATGTACTTAATCCTTCAAAAGCATTTATACTGCAGTTTTGGAAGTATTCTCTGAGAAAGTTTATTTTTGCACAATGAAGTGCGATTTTCCATCTCAATGAATCATCTGCCAACAATTAAAACAACTAATCAAGTAGAACTTCAAATTATTAAGTAAATCTCAGGTTTCTTAGCATGAATACAATTAATTTGTTTTTATCATTGTGATATTCTGGGATAAAATGATAGATAGGTAGATGAATAGATAGCATCATATAAATAGATATTTTTAGAGATGTTTTTAGTGTGATAGAGAATTAACGGAAATCTTACATTAATTAATTATCCTTTGGGGCTTAACCAACACTTTTCTTTACTTTTGTCTGTGTAGTAAATTTATACACACCGCTATTATCTACTGCCACTTGACAAAAGCTACAGAGTTAAATTGCCTCCATGGTACTCCTCTGTGTGCTTCCCCAGCATCCAGCCCAGGCTCCTTGCATGCTGGCTGGCCTGCCAGGATGTCAGGGCTCAACCATTCTGCAGTTGCATTTCAGTTTCAGGAACAGAGTTTTTTGTTCTGATGTAGTTCCTTCATGATTATGGTAGTAAACATAATAATTTCTACTCTGACTTGGCAGGTAGAAGTTTGAAGAAGCAGAGGTAGATTTCATATGACTGATGACCAACAGTGGGTAGGAACATGGTGGAATATGAATGACACTCCCCAGGCTCTTTATTTTTCCTTTGCACACTCGTGAGTCTTTCTCCCAGCATACCCAAAGCTCTGATTAAACTTGGTTTACATCAGTGGCCCTTCCCAGGTGGCCCTGTCCTGATGTCAGCGATTATTGCCTATACTGACGCGCAGTCTCTGGGCAACCAAGTCAACGGTTGGCTGCCGAAAAGAGCTGAGACTTTGCACAGGCAATTCTGTGGTCCTCTGAGAACTGCTTACAGTCCCTTGGACAGCCATAGCTTATAAAAGGCAGTACAGGCCATTATTATTATCATTTAAAGAACAAGAAACCATAAAGGATCCAATGATAATTATTGGACCTTGATAATTATTAAATGACTTGGTGAAAGTCAGGTCCCAGTCTTCCAATTGTGCCCCATACCAAAAGCCTTTATTTCAGCCTGCTCAGTCACATAGGTTGCTTTCGTCAAGATCTTCCCCTGAGTCAGGCATGTGCTTTGTGTTGCGCAGGGTCAACAAAAAGGGACTATCTGGCACAAATCAAATATTAATGGGATTTTTCACCTGACTGAAGCAAGGCTAAATTTGTTCTGTAGAAAAACATCACACTAGCACAGTTCATTCAGTAAAAAGGTGTCTCCGTTTTTGCTGAGAGGTTTGCATAGAAGCTGAACAGCATCTATGTCAAATAGATACAAGACACACCTTGTTAAATAGTGGTAACTTTATCATTTGGGAGAGGCACTGCACATGGATGCCTTGCATGCAGCATTTTCAGTCTGACTTAAGAATTGGAGTTTCAGTCTCAAAGAATTATATTTGGATGGTGTTGACAATGCTGGTCCTTTCTGTTTGGTTGTGTTCAGAAGTACTAAATGGATGTTCAGAAGTACTAAAATGTTTGCACTATCCTAGGCATCCTCTTTATTAGAACAATATGAATGAATAAAATGCAAAAAAATTAAAATGCATGAATGTAACAAAGATAGTTTTGTGCATTTTTGAACACCAGGCCTGCTCTCAAGGGTTACTGGATGCTAACAGCTCTTCTTGTGGGTAGAGGGAGTTATAGTAACTCACTGACTTTTTACAATGAAACACTGTGCTTTTAGTAATTGCAGCATCATGCTTCTGAGCTTGATCCGTAATGCAGAGTTACTTTTTATAAAAGACAAGGAATTCTACCTAGTTACAATATTTTATCAAAAGATCCTTCACGCAATAAATATTAGGATAGAAGTTACATAATGTTTTAAAATGTGCTGTGCAAACTGTCATGCAGTGCCTGTGAAATAGACACCCTGAAGGTATAATTAAAACAAAACTTCCTGTTTGGGTACCTGTAAAAGGGATTAATTATACTGTGTTCTAAGTAACAAAAATATCACCGCTATTATCTCATTTCTTAACTTGTATTTGCCACTGATTTCACAGGGTAAAACCCAACACTTGAGATGTTGCACAGTCGGACAGTTTTCTAACGTATTCTCTACTGTATAAATTCACATACACTTTTTTTTTTCAAACTTCAGAAGAAGAAGGATGTAATTATGTTTTCTTCCTGCATATACAACTTCCAGTTAAATGGGAGTTCTGTAAATGGGACAACTCTAAGATTGGCTCTGAAGAGGTTAGCATCTTCTAGTTGTGCACTTGTAAGTTGTAGACAATTAATGTACATTAAGCACAATGAAAAGAGAAACTACATTTACATTTTGATGTTATGTCACTTTTACTTTAGGGAGGTAGTTCATCAGGACATTGATGCTATTTTTATTGTTTATTATTTTATGAGGAAAGCATGCTGTGTTACCATCCATCAGCATGTGCCCTGCTCTGGTGGGTGACATAGAAACAGAAAGGTGCAGAATTAAGCCCTAGTCCTATTAAAATCAGTAATACATATGCTAGTCAAAATTTCCTGTCAAAACATTTTTTTCTGTAGATTTTTGATAAAGTGATTCACACAAAAGGCTCAATTCATATCACTTAACCTTGCTGTTTAAAAAATAGGTTTTCAGAGCTAAGCTAGTCAACATTTTAGCCATCTAAAAGTTAGTCATTGAAGTCTAACAGAGTCGCTCAAGGCTTTGTAGTCAATGGAGATATATAGACACCTCCAGAGAATTACAAATTACATCCCAAGAGAGGCATCTATGGATAGCCGAGATGAACAACCTTTCTAAAATGCCTCTCTCTTGTCACTGATGAGAGAGAACCTAGATGGGACACTTAAACTAGCTTCCTACCTTTTGATGGATGAAGTCAGGGGAGATGAATCTCATGCTTTTTTTTCCCCTCCGTTTGTTGAAATACTAATTTCTTAATGAACTATTTGGTTGAAAACTTATTTTTGGCCACTAGAATCTTCATAGCTTTAAGTTTTAACTTGAATTTCTTTTCAACTTCTGCAATAATTTTTTTACAGAAATGCAAATGTCTTTCTAAACACTTTGATTCAGTTCTGGACTATGACAAAATTCCCAAAGAGTTCTGTTGGGGCCAAGGTTTCACACCTTTTTTCCATTGCTTCACCCAGTTTTCTGACTGTTTATAAGGTAATCCTACAACCTGATCCTTCAACGAGTTCTCCTCACAGAGTCCTATTCTAAAATCCAGGGACTTGAGCTATTATGTACAATCACAGACCTCATTTGAGAAACCTTTGAAAATAATTGAAAGATAAAGATTATGTGGGTGGCAATGGAATCAGCTACTTGCACTTTGCATATGTAAATGGATGTAGATATATAGTCACAGTGTTAAAAAATCATTAGTAGATCAACAAACAGCAGAAGACCTGAATTTGAAAGTTCTAGATGGTTCTGAAGAAGGCTTTTTAAAAGATAAAAAAGCAAAAATAATAGTTTGTGAACTGAGGTGATCCAGGCAACGTAGGTTAAATATTTAGTTATTGGTGGCATGCCGCTAATATCCTCATGTACATGCTTGTTATAAAAGATTCCAGTAAAACCTGTATTTTTGAATGTCCAGATAGATTTTATTTTTCCCTGTCTCAAACTGAGTATTAACCTTTGTATAAATCAGCTCTTAGACAAAGTTTAGTTTAGTGACTTGCTTTAGATTCATCCCAAGTCATTGTGAGTAACAGGATGCAAAAACACCAGCCAATTTGTGCCACTGCCCAGTATTCTATGATATCATCCTCTTTTTCCACAAATTATGAATTCTGATATTTCTGTCAATATGTGTTTGGGCTTTCTGTAAGATTTTGTGCAGGTATTGATATATGTGAACATAACGTACATGTTTCCACCATAGGGTTTGTCTTATTCTCTGAGCAGCATTATCTGAGTGCTTGTGCAAATGTTGTTAAGTTGCTCATAGGCCGTGTTTTTCACTGACAGCATAATATGAAACTGAACAAAAGCTGAATCCAAACTAGAAATGAACCGTTTGGTATAATAGGAATAAGCACAAAACTTAGCATAGTAAGAGTTAATTCCCAAATATCGAGGTGTTAATACCACGGTAAAGTAGGATGCAGCTGTGAGCTCTAACAGCCACGTTATAATGGTTTGTACAGATTCGGAAATCTTACGGATTTGTCAGAATCGAGGAGTTAAAAAGTTGGAGTTCTCAGCACTTTGAAATAACTGTTTCAAATAAGCACAGTAATACGCTCTGGGGACTATAAACTGTTAGCTGCAGCTACTGTGTCATGTTATACACTTCAGCACCTCTTGGTCTGCATCTTTGTTCCTCACAATGTATCTATATTCCTACCCTGAGTTTTTGTACTGTCCCTCCGAAATGCATTGTCTGAGCAGTATTTGCATAAAACAGATTTACAAGCATAAAACCCTTTGCTGACTTCATGAAGTTTTCACCTCTTTTCCCTGTTTCATTTATGCACCATAAAGTTTCCTTTTTCACTCATGTGTCTCGTCTCAGAGTTAGGAGCACACTGTTGTCACGGGAATATAAAGGTCTCATGACCATGGATGTTAGGACATAGATGAGCACAACTGAATTTCTCAATGGGAGTAGGGCATATAAGCCAAACTCTGCTATTTGATGTCGTTGGGTCTAACTCTGCCAGCTGCTCTGGGTGAGTAGGTGGTCCAGGGACCCTGAATGAGGAATAAGTGTTCAGGGACATGCTTGTGAAAGGAGAGATTATAAAAAAATGCATCCCATGCTTCAGAACTTAGAGTCATTTGCAAAGGGGAGAAGTCTGACTTTCTTGCTCCTGTAAGTAGATATTTTGAAGCCACTGGTGTTGGTGAGGTCAGTAAGACTGCCCACACAAGTAAGATGAAGAAGGAGCTGTGGAAACAGATCTGAAGCAAAGACTTTTCAAATCAGGGGTGGAGTGATGATGACTTCCTTGGACTAACTCAAATCCTTTGCCTTTTCTCAGTCCTACCATCCTACCTTCTCTGCCATAAATATATATTTTAACTTTGTAGTTTGCTTTGCAACTTTTATCTTCTCCTTCAGAGTGCGACAGAATGATTTCATATAGCAATTGCCATTTCACTTCAAAATGTAACTACAGTATAATCCATAATCATCAATTTCTTTTATGACCAGCTGTTTGTTATTATGTTTTACAGCCTTGCAGTGCATCAGTAAAGTATCTTTATAGAAGTGGAGTAATAGAGTTGGCACCTTTGAAACTAAGAACTTCTTAATGAAAACTTTGAAAGCTTTGATCCTTTCCTGAAAGGGTGGTGCTTTTTACATATGTTTATAATCTGCCTCTTTCAAATTAAATACTTTGCGACCTCTGGAATGTGATATAAAATGTATCTCATGGTAGTAGATGCTACATGTAACATGTAAGTTTTGAAATAAATTACATTAGTCTTCTGGTATTAGACTTCATCCGTGAAATTCAAAGCAAGATTTCCAAATTATGGTACTCGCCTGTTAACTGCTGCTCACACAGAGCAACAAGCATAAGTACTTTTGAAAGTCAAGAGAATTTTGTCAATCTCCACTAAATACAGAGTTAAAGGCCTGACCTCAGCATCTTTATGGACGATTTACTATGTGTAGAATGTAGATTACTGTATGTGATGGCGATCTCTATTTGGCCTAGAAAACAGAATTGTGGTGGAAACAAGGCTGAATGAAGGCTGCCATCATCATCAGTAAGATACTTCATATATGAAAGCTATTTTAAGTAAATATGCAAGGACAATGCATACCAGGTACACTTTGAACATAAAATGTGTTGCTTTCTATGTGTAGCTTGTAG
Source organism: Pygoscelis adeliae (assembly GCF_000699105.1). NCBI lineage: Eukaryota > Metazoa > Chordata > Aves > Sphenisciformes > Spheniscidae > Pygoscelis > Pygoscelis adeliae. Next base: position 714,299 of record NW_008824238.1, on the reverse strand, counting down.
CAAGACGGAGCTCACATAGAAACAGGGAGTCAGATACTGCTCTCACTTGCAGTTTTGCAACACTTTGGGTGTGAGTCCATTTGGATTGTGCCGCAACAAAGTTTTTTCTGAGGACATCATTTCTTGTTTTGATTTTTTATATTAAAGATGAGAAATTGTGCATGACATTTTCTCATAAAAGTCTATCTTTCTAGTCTCATGTATTTTGAATAGTACAGAGTGTACCATGATATGTAGAAGGTGTACCTATGTAACTATATCCAAGGATACTCCCTGTCTTGTAATTGAGTCTATAACAACTTTGCTATTGATTTCATTGGGAGTAAGATCAGGCTTCTGTTTTCAATACAGTAGGCTGTGTTTCTGATATAAATGTGGAACAGGGTATTAACTCAATAGAACAGACAGTCTGGAACCTGTTGAATCAGGGGTTCTGAAGATGGCATAATAAAAATCTGATTTAATATAAAAAAAGCAATGTTGTTTTTCCTAGTAAATGAGTTGGTATATATTTTTTCTGGTATACTGGAAGTAAAAAAGAGCTGATGCAGTGGGTCAAACTCAAGGTCCAGCTAGCTCATTATTCTGTTTCTGCTGGTAGTAAAGAATAAGAAAAAAAATGGTGTTCTTGCAAGAGGCTACTTTCTAGTAGAATGCATGAAATACCAGAATAATAATGCAAGAATCATAGAATCATAGAATAGTTTGGGTTAGAAGGGACCTTTAAAGGTCATCTGGTCCAACTCCCCTGCCGTAGGCAGGGACATCTTCAACTAACTATACTGGCCTATAATTTCTTTATAGTTTATTTTATAGTTTATCAATATTAATAAATTGGTACAGAAATTGATACTTTGTACAATTAGATACATATCAGGACATATCACGCTATCTTATGAAACAAAGTAAATATAATATCTATTAATGATCATATCAATTAACAGCAACTTCATATTCTGTAGATAAACAAAACCTTAAAATATACTGTAGAAAGTATGTTTAGGGCAGAAATACATTTTTAAAAATGAAAAAATAAATAAATCTTCATTTGCTATATATGTGGAAGATGATGACATAGGAATACATTATTAGATTCATATTGCAGCTCAGATCAAAGTCCTGAAGTAATTTCAAATGATAGGAGTTTGTAATTTCCTAAATTCTGGCATTTCCTAACTTTTTATTCCTTGACTTTGCTGACCTACTTAAATTTTTTCAATATACTGTTTTTTGAATGTATGTGTATACAATCTATATTTACTAGATTGAGGGAGATTACATGTCTAAACACATATATTTGAAGTTTCATTATGAAATATGTAGCAATGACAGCATAAAAAACCAGTTACTTATGAAAATTGTTTTGGAGCATTGCCTTGTAGTTTCTTATTTAAGCTATAAATTTGAAACTTTCCCATATTTTCTATTTGCACCATTGTATGAGGAAGTAAAAGAGTAAGACTGCAAAGTAGAAGTATGCTTTAATGAACAGAGCAGACCACTCAAGCTTGGTCATATCTGTATCCCAGCAGAAACTCTGGAAGGAAGTCATCTGGTTTTTGTGAACTTCAGCTTCCCGTACGTGTTCACCTATTTACATTTAGAACAGTAGCATTTCTTTAAGGACTTATTTATTAGTCAAATTTCATCTAAGAATTTTAAAGCCTTTATGCTTTACAAATGCTTATCATTTAAGTAATGATAACGTAAGAAAATTATTACTGATCTGTGTTGCTAAAGTGCATAGGAACCCAGCCATGAAACAAGACCAGCAGCTTATTAAAAAAATAGAGGGCGAGCTCCAACCTGAAAACTACATGATTTATATGCAGCTTGCAACCCACCATGAGTGCTCAAGATTCTGCAGTAGAGTCTGTATTCACTAATAACAATTATTTTTTTCAAAATAACGCACACAGTGTAAATATTTAAATTCTTTTCAATGTGAAATCATCTAAAGTATTTGCATGCGTTACCTCTGTGAACTCATTCAGTCACAACCTCTCAACAGCAGTATATTGAAAAGATAATTTGTGAAAATATCCTTATACATTTAAAAATATTTTTTCTTATTATTAGCAATTTTTCTCTCATGCTATATATTTTGTATATAAGCCTTCTGTTATACTTGAGATATGGTCTCATTGTCCTTGCATCCCTTTTATAAGTCCCCAGATAGTTCTTTCACTTGGAGATTTTTTTTATGTTACTATCTTTCTCAACACCTTTTAACACAGGTCAACCTAAAAAAAAAAAAAAAAAAGAAAAAAAATGGGTCTTCATTAATAGAATAATAACAGCATATTTCAAAGCAGATGGAGCAGAAAGAGACTTCAAAACCAAATTAACAAATAGTGAAATTATCACAGTGAAATCTTCAGAAAAATCCCACAGCTATTTTGTAGGCAAAATTTTAAAAAGACATATAGCTAATTTTGATTTTGAAATGAGCTGACTTTCATGGAAGTAGTTATGTCCCAACAGTTAAAGAGAAGCTTCTATGAGAAGCTACTGAAGTTGTTCCTCCATCTACCATATAGGATATATATAAAAGATATCCTATGTCTTACATGATCTTATCTTGTATGATATATGGTGTAATGATATATGGTGTAATAGAAGATGTAAATTTCTGTTTATTTACAACAGGGAGAGTAAATTTGTTTTTTTCCAGCACTATGTATTAGACCACAACTGAATCATTAAAAAGGAAGATAGTTGTTTTCAAAAGCAAGACTAAAAGAAATAATTTTCTTTCAGTGAAACCAAATGTTAGTTGATATGAATTCATGGAAAGATACTGCATGAGCTAATAGTCTGGTTTAAACACATAGTTTCATTTACATCTTTAGTCTCCATCTAGCTGATATAAAGCATGCAAGGTCTGTGGTGGGGCAGGGAGTGATGTGGCTTTTGGCTTTGGTTAGAATTCGCCTTGTTTGTGCAGGAACTCACTCCTGAGGTAAGGACTTCTCTCCTGCCAACCACCAAACGCACGTCTTTTAAGGTTTCATATTGTAAGTTTATACTTTACATGATCACATGATTAAATATGGTTAAATCCTACAACTCACCAGTTTTTCTAGGAATAATAGATAAATATTTTGTAGACAAAAATTACTGTGCAGTTGAAAAACAAGTTTTGCATCTTGGGGGAAAATTCTCTTCATAATACCTTTTTCTGCAATACTATATTGAAAATTGCTGTAGTACCAAATAAGATGATAAAGCGTGATTTCTTGTAAATGAGTATTGATGTTTTCTGTAGTCAGATTCTCATCCAATTACTAAAGTCAGACCTAATGAGCTAGTAAGATTTTTTTGAGATTCTAGATTCAACTGGCTGCTATAGAAGGACATCTACAATTGCCACTTCTTGGCATCCAAAATTGTATGTCAGACTCAGCCAAAATTTTATAACATTTAGGGTGCAGTTTAAAATGAAATCTTGTTGCAAAATAAAATAAGTCAGAATTCTGTATATTTTTTTCCATAAAGACTTGGAGGAATGTTGCCAACTTATTAATTATTCTGGATTGTGGTGATATTGTGTGTATAGTGTATAATGTATAGAAAAGGGTTATAATCTAAACCAGTAATTTTCAAAAACACATTACAAAAAAAATTATTTTAATATTTGGGGCTACATAGGTTCTTTCTGGTTTTAGATAATATTCTTAATGGAATTGATTATTTTTATGAAATTACGTTTATTTAGAAAAATGAACAATCAGAAATTTTCTTGTACACAGCAGAAGGCAGGCAACGGGAGAGGGCTTTGTCACTCAGTTTCTATTCTCCTTTTAGGCAACAGTTTTCCACAAAATCTTTTCCTTAGCCTTTGTTTTTGAGGACACATCTACAGCATGGACACAGGTGCAGTCCCGCTGCCCAGCCCAGCTTCAATGTCTCTAAGACATTGTAGTGTTTATGTGACTTTCAGAAGACTCTGGGTATAGTTTATTAGGTCAAACTCAGTGCTGGGTTAGTGTGGCCTCAAACTTCTCTTTTCAGTTCAGTCTTCTGTAAAATCTCCCGTCTAGCCAAGTGCTCCCTAAACCCCATGCAGAAGTTCAGTGGTTTTGGGCAGTTTTTCCATAGCAAGTTGCAGCATGAAGAGAATTTCCTTGTCCGTTGAACTGGAATGAAGGGCATTTGCTGGAAAACAGGAGACTGGTTCAGCAACACCTGTTTCTTTTACTAAACATATATTAATTAATTAATCTAGTGGGGACTTCCCTGTTAGCCTCTTTCCTATGATCATTAGGGCTGAAGGTGATATTGATTGCACTTTGAAAATAAACACTGGTATTAGTTACTTTTCTTTCATATTTGTTTAAAAGCACAGAAATAAAAAATCATTGGAGTACAGATATGGGATATCTCAGAAAGCTGAGAATATGAAAATAATTTTCCCGTTGATGTAAATTGTCCATTTATTATGGGTAATTTCTTCTACATACATGCACTACAGTTAACCTTCTTTGAGCTAAAGAAAATAATCCAGTCAATTTCAGTGATGGGCTCCAACCTTTGACCACCGATAAGAGTACAGTCACATCTTATGGGACACATTGAGGAGTCTTCCCTCCTGCAGATATATAGGAGAATGGTGTAAGAAAGAAAAAAAAAACAAAACATGTAGAAACTGCAGAGGTTTCTGTAGAAACTGGACAGTGAGAGGAGCATAGTATCTGATGGAAGGATGTGTATGCACAACAGAAACAATTAGTGCCTGAACCTTCATTATGTTTCCCCTCTCCTCCTTTCCTCTTTTCAGTATATAAGTTTAAATTTCACGTGGAAGCCTGCTTCTGTCAATTGTATGTGTCCCTCTACAGAGCTACTAACATATCTGAAATCTTTTCACTAATCCTGCAAAATCAAATACAAATAATCCCATAAGCAAATAGGAAAAGGCAGGAAGGCTACCAAAGCTAATGTTTTTCGAAGTTAAGCTAAAATTTTAATAATATTGTGGCCTGGACATTTTTAAACATAGTGACCAATATTTGCAGCTAGTATAAATTGTTAGGATGTCTCCATTAAATCAATGGAGAATTGATTACCTGGTTCTATGCTCATAACTTTTTCATAGCATATGTAATGGGGTTTGCTTCCATTTAGTGATAAGTTGTGGGAAATATGCCGATTAGTTCTATACTGGGAAGACCATTTCAGTCTTATTACAGAATGACTAATGGAGCTTTGAAAATTTTGAGGTAATGCACACACGTGCTGTATGTGGAGGGTGGGGGAAAATCTGATGCACATGAAACCTGAGCACAGAAATGATAAACTTGGAAACCATCTTTTCAGTGAAAGCTATTTAGCTCTAGAGCCTCTCCTTTGCATTTTGAGAGGATTTAGAAGAATGCATTATTCATAGTGAAAGAATAGTTAGAAAGTCAGTTGTTTCTGATGGAGGGTGGTGGGCACAAGCTTGCGTATTTTTTAGCCATTTTATGTTACACACTACTGCAGAAAAATCTGTCTTGTGCCTTGAATAGTGTATTGATTATAATCAATCAGACATTTTGCATAGACTAAGGTATGCCCTACTTAGCAAAAACTGCATTGGCAAAGAGAATGTATTAATGGATCCTAGAAATTTTGACATTAATTAGGCCTGCTGAGGTCTTAAATGTAAAGGATGCTCTATAAATGTGCCACCACTCACTAACCCAATTTTTAGATTGATTATTAGAGATACAAAAGAGCATGTTATTATGTTAAATCCTGAGAAGGGTTAAGTAACAGACAGGTTCAAGCGATACAGTCATCAGATGTTCAGCTGTCAAAACACCATTTTTCTGATTGTTCTGCTTTGGACCAAGAATTGCAATTTGGTTTGGGAAGTATGCTTTGGAGCCAGTATGGCTGAGAGGGGTTAAAGGATCATGCCATGCAAGATGCAATTTTAACTGTAGGATTAGATATTTTGAAAAAAAAGTATGAGCTCTTTCTTTTTTGATAAAGAGAAAAATATTCGTAAGTTGAAAAAGTCATTATTGTAACACTTTTTTTCCTCTTCTGTGTTTTAGAACCAATATTATTTTTTTTTCCATTGGTACGTGTAATGAGCCATAGTTAATATATGCTACTTAGCTTAATCTCTCTGAAACTCATCTTTTCAGTATGAAAGAAAGGGGACAGGAGGAGAATGAATATGTACAAGGGATAAAACCTGAAAATATATGCATGGCACCTGAGCCTCAGCTGTCACCTCATGGATAAAGCATAAGATGGGACAGTAGGTAGGATTTGGTTTTGCTGTTGACCCTGTGGTGTGAGCATATCACGTAGTCTTTCTGAGCCTCTTTGTTCTTGTTATTCAAATTAGTACGCTAGTTGGAACCACATACCTTCTTGTTGATGTAAAGTATCATAATGAAACCGCAATTATAAAAGAGGAGCTGTGCAGCAAGAAACAGTGTTAAGATGAATTCCTTACACTTTATTAGGGAACGCCCACACTGCTGGAAGCTCTTTCAAGACTGATAAATTCAGATCTTTGAGGTGATATTGTAATATCTCTGAAAACAATCAAACAAAGGACAAAATCTGAAATTTGAAGCTTTGTGAATGTGTGAATAGGAAAATGTAATGACTAAACATTTTCACACCGAGTTTTATTCAGCTCCTTTCAAATGCGCTTTTGGGGCTTGAGGAAACTGCGCTTAGTGAAGGACTTAAGTGTTTGGACAGTCAAAATAGTGGTATCTGCTGGCTTGCTTCTCACTCTTGTAAATCCTCAGATTAACAGCTGCTTTGGTTTGTGCCAATGGTTCCCAAAAAGGATTTTTTAGGCAGGAATTGTCAAAGTATGGGACATTCTGGTCATAATTTTTCAGGGTCCTGCCATGTTCTCTTGGGTAGAGGGGTAAAATATGGTTACAAGCTATAGCTGCTGCTAATTTTCCCATACTGGTGGAATCCTTAAATGTCTTAAAAGGCAGCTTTTCCTGACCTCTCTTCAGTGCTAAAAAAGGCAAGGTTGTTGCCAGAATGTGGCTGTAGACAGTCTTCTCTGAACATTTCTGAGGTCATAATATCAGCATGTTAAACTGAAAGAATCTGTGTCTGTGAGTTGGTTCAGAAATAAGTGGTGTGCCAAATACCGTTGTTTATTGAACAGAAAAAAACTTTCAGACTACTGAATAATAACATAGGTATGGGATTAATAAAACCTATGGGTGACAGAAATGTGGTATAAACATTCCCTATTGTTCTCTCAGTTTTTTATGAAATAGTGCACAAGAGGTCCTTGTCATGTGGTTCCAATGGTTACTGCTTAGTTGCCTTACCAATGAAGAGACAACTGGCAGAGGAACCTGAGATTTGTGTTCAGTGATTTTATCTGTGAGAGTTTCTGCAAACAGTGCCTTCAAAGCTGATTTGCTGGCGTTTTCAATCTAAAACCTGAACGCGAACCCCATTCACATTTCCTAAATACCATTAGTTTTCACCGTGGACAGAACTAGGTTTGCAACTCAGTCTACGTCTATTGACTCTCCTGGTCTTTCTAATGCTTTTGAATTGTGCCTTCTCTGCTTCATTTCTTCCACCATTGAAATGGGAATAAACCCCTCCATCATCAAAATTATTGTTGGTGATTCATGTATTGAGTTATCCATCACTCTGCAAGACTTAAAAGCAAACATTTTAGCAGCTGTGTTTTCAACCACTGTCACAAAGTTGTCTATAGATATGTCAAAAAGGTAGCCCCCAATACTAGTAAACCTACAATCTGTTCTGGATGTCGTGCTCAGCCAAAGGTCATTCAGACTGGTAGAAGAAGAAAATGTGTAGCTGGAAGGTGTGGAATAACTGTCTTTACCACTAATTTCTTTCCTTTTTGGCACAGCCCTTGTAGCGAGCAGTGTTCTCTGCTTTAGCATTGGTGGACACATGTTCTGAAAAAGAGGGGAAAAAACTTTTTTCTTCTGGAATAACACATTAACCAGTTGAGACTTGGGGGAGCTGAGTGGTTTAGATGAATAGGTGTCGGTCTCTGTGAGGGTGATATTCTCTCATATATAGGTAATAGCTTTTTATTGTTGTGTTAGAATGTGACACAAGAGAGGCTTTGAAGTGAATCAGAGGTAGGTTCTGCTCATGCTGGACCTATGTCTGAAATTGTCTCTGATCAGCCAAAAAGGAAACACTGCTCTCCCCAGGAAATGATGGATGGATTTGTCTGGTTAGGAAAAAATACAGTGACAGGCAACCAAAAATTTCCTACACACATATTTAACCAAAAATACTAAATAATATGCTTCATTTTGTCACTGGAAATATTTTGTTATGAGATGATGATTCAACATTGATCTTTGCTCTCTGCCGGTGGAACAGCTCTCTTGGGAGGAAAATATAATCTATATCTGTCTTATTTGTTTGACAAGCCAAAAAAATCAAGAAACAGAGTTCTGCTTTTGTTTCAGTGATTTTAAGTACATTTTCTAACTTTTTATTCGAAGAAGCTGTTTGTAAATCTAGTCTAGAAAAATGTTGTTTTTACAAGCATGTTTCATTTGGAGTGAATGAATTACTCCTTGCCAACAGACAGCTGTAAATACATAAAACGCTCAAGCTTTTTGAGGCTTGGCTCAAATGCCAGCACAAAATCAATGATAAAAATCAATGCCTTATATGTGCAGTACTTTACTTAATCATTTAAAAAAATTATTTCATGAGATATAGGGGGCCAGATCCAGAGCAAATTGTCAGAAATAGTTTAGCTTCTATAGAGTTCTATTGATTTACTCCTGTGCTAGATCTGGCCCACTGCAGAAACTAAATTTAATATAACTGTATTTTTTAATGTATTTATTTATTAGTACTGAACATCATTGCATTGTCCACAACCACAGAACTGGATTATGTTCATGGCAAATTCTTTACATACATAGAATGTGTAGTTGTGTCTGACATCCAACAAAATTACACTTGACATTTATGAGCTCAGGATTGAGTTTTCCATTTCATCTTGCGTAATTTATAAAACAAGTTCATTTCTGAAGTTACACCACTGATTACAACTGCTAATTTGCATGAATGATTAGGACACCCTTTGTGAATTAGAGATTATAAATAAAAATTGCTGCAAGTATGATCTTTCAGAAATACACTTTCTACGCTGATTTGATATAGATTGTTTAGATTTAATAATGTAGGATAAACCACTTAGTATCATGCTTTAAATATTTTGTAAGTATATCTTAGGAAAGTACAAAACTTCCAGTAGACATCACTACAGCTCTCTGCTATTGAAACATTGATGAGAACTAGGGGACACTATTTAGAAATTGTTTCTTAATCTTAATTAAGTATGTCCTGTGCTTATCCATGCACTCTGTTGCAGTACTGGGATTATTAGGTGGTGAAATGCTGTGGATTGCAATGTTGGGTGTGGAATTAACCACGGAGTAAATTCTCTGGTATAGGTGAAGAGTCAGACTTTCAGAAATGATAACTATGATGCTGTTGACTTTACTTGCAGCTGATAGTGCTCATTATCTCTAAATAAATAGAGATAATAGCTTTTTATTGTTGTGTTAGAGTGTGACACAAGAGGGGCTTTGAAGTGAATCAGAGGTAGGTTCTGCTCATGCTGGACCTGTGTCTGAAATTGTCTCTGATCAGCCAAAAAGGAAACATTGCTCTCCCCGTGAAATGATGGATGGATTTGTCTGGTTAGGAAAAAATACAGTGACAGGCAACCAAAAAATCAGGAAATAACTCAAGTGGAAAGTAAAATGTTACATTATAAAAACGATCATGTTAATATTATTGTGAATGTGCTTTCTCAATTCCTGACATCATGCATTTGAAATTCTTTACTTAATACTTCATCAAGGTAATTGCTCTCATTTAATATCAGTCAGCCCAATCCTCATGAAAAATATCCATTAAGCTCAGTAATAATTTTCAGCCAAGTAAAAAAAATGCAGACTGCATCTTGTATGCCTTTTTTCCTTTTTAGTGGAACATCCCCTTCTAAGGTAAGTAACCTGGCTATTGTCATCTCTTTAATTGTTATACTGTTTTCTCTGGCTAATAACTAATACTTCCTTTAATTTGCTTTCTATCTGTGACACCTCATTTATTATAAATTGCTATAGCCTGTATTTAATACCTAGACCTATTATTGTACGGAATATATTAATTAGGTCATACAGCAGTTTACACCATTGGGTGAGAAAGATGAAGCAAGGTAATTTATCCTGCATAAAAAGGAGTTATGAATCATGGCCAGCTGCTGTTTGTGCACAAGTAGTTAACGTGTGTTTCCATACTTAAAATATGAAGTTGTCCTATGGTGGTTTTTGTCACACTTTTGAGACAGGTTTTTCTTAGTAACATAAGGAAAATTGTGTCTATTCTTCAATTTGCAAAGCTGATTGATTACATATTGAGACTAATCCCCAGATCAGACAACACATGCCAAGGAATAGATTGGATGACTTTTTGAGGTCTCTTCTAATTTCCTTTCATGATTCTGTAATTAAATTGAAGTAATGAATAATACAATGCATTTTCATGTTTGTGAAAGATTATAGGCAGCCCCTGTTAAAATTCAACAGTGTATGACCATGTGTTTATATTTTACCTGTTATATATTTGTCTATTCTGTTTATTTTTCTCTTCTGTCCTTTTAGAATTGCACTCTTGTAAAAGATTGGAAATACAGAATGTTATCAATGTTAGTTGTTTCACTTCATAACAGCAACAATACCAACCAATATTACACTCAGGAACCTAAGACAACATTAATTAAATTTTGCCATCAAGAAGATGAGTATTTCTCAGCAAGGAAAAATTAGTTTGTGATTAAAAGAGCTGAAACCCTGTTGTCCTGAAGTTCAGCATTCATGGCAATGTGTAATTCAGTTATGCCTTTGAACACCATTGCAGCGTTATGAAATAAATGAATATATATGTCACAAGAAGACATTTTGTTATTAAGTATATTTAAAGTTTGGAGTGTATACTTTTCTGTTCCATTTGAAATAACAGAACTTGGTTCACTAATGATATACTTGGATACATTAAAGGGGAAACGGTTATCTCATGAAGATTGTACAGTGACTGAAAAAACGTTGTTAAAAATGGAGACTATACAGGGACCACTGAAAACTGAGGAAGACATGTAATACACGGTCATGAGAAAACATTTTGCTTCATATCTGGCATTTATTCACAACAGCTGTGTGACATTATTTGTGTAAAAGGGTGTACAGTTGTCTTTGCACTCCTTAAAGTGGTTCTCTGAGCTGGAGGGCTGCTCAAAAATTCCTTTCGCTGCCAGTAGCCAAGGAGTTATTACTACAATCAGAGACTGCCATGAAGGCTGAGTCCTGTTCTATTTCCCCTGGCCATTCTCTGTACAAGTTGCAAGGAAGGGAAATTATGTGGCCCCCACTCCGGCGGCTCGGCATCACTGTGGGATCTCTCCGTGCTGTGCTCATCGCCCCTGCATCCTGCTTTCTGCCGTTAGTACGCTGTGAAGCAATTGCAGTGCCCCGAAGCCTGTCTGTTGGATGTAGGTGAATATTTATTCACAGTTGTAAAATAAACCTTGTAGACACAAGTGTTAAACCTGAGAGAGAGTGCAAAATCCTCGTTCCGGGGTAGTTAAAGGCAAGGTTTCCATTAACATCTGAGAGCCCATGATTTTCTCTTGGCTGCATTGCAATGATCTTCCTGCCTGAAGCTGCTTCTCTTCTAGGCAGACTTATACTGGGATCAGTCTATGTAGCGACAGATCCATTGGCCAAATTCTTTTTGCTTATGCTAAACCAAAGTAAAGAAGATCTGCAAAGACTTCTACAAGCAGAAGTTCTGGGAATGGCATCGTGTTTCAAGATGAATTGCTACAGCTGTCTCAAAACATGTGGCTTTGTAAGGAGGGAACATTTTTCACATTAGCTGTACTGAGCTAATTGTCACTCTCTTTAATGCTATAAAAACTTATATTGTCTTGCTCAGATCTATGTTTTCTGAAGCACAACATTCTTATCATGGTCTTTTAATAACTGATGCAATAATATAGCATTGAATTTCAGTAGATGAGGAAGACTTGAGTCTCAAATCTTACGTGAGTGAAACTCCCTTTAGCTTTAAATAGGGATTTGACTGATGAATTAAATAACCTATATTTAATGAAACTGCTCTTTGAGAGGGGACAGGGCAGACTGCAGTGGGGTTTTGGCCATACAGTCAGCTGTATGAAGGCAAGGTAAAGTGACAGATTGAATGGCACCACCAAACCCATTATTACTATTGCTTTTCTGGGTCAGAATACAAGTCTAGTAAAGGCAACAACTACATTCACAGTTTATGGATTATAGTAGCCCTGCTATAATCCCTGCTTTTATAGAGACAAGGGGAGGTGTTTTTCCTTCTCACCAGCAGGAGAGAAGGGCATGTTTACTAAGGCTGGGTGCAAAAGAGTGATCATCGTCTGCAAGGAAGCATGCAGGAGTCAAGTAAATTTGCCAAATATGCTCAAATTAGAGCTGCCACGTGCTTGTGAGTGAACAGATGGAAATTCTGAATGAAGACCATAGCCTTCAAATGTCATCAGGAAAAAAAATTTGGGTAGAAACAGAAAGCCCATCTAGGTGAGGCAGCAGCATGATAGCCCTAGGCATCGTGTTTGTTTAAAATTGGAGGACTGGTCAGACAACTATTTCAGGTGGATCTTGTACATATGTATGTGACTGAGGAAAATGAATTTTCTCAGTAAAAGTATTTTATGACTAAGAAAGAATTGCCAGTATTTTTTTGTAAGTGACTAAGCTGTGGTCTGGGAAAGGAATCCATGCTAATAGTAGAACATTCCTGTATACCATATTACATTTTAATATGAATTAAAATGATTAATCAAAGTAACTGACACTATAATTCCTTTCATTCTTTTGAATTTTCTGACACAATTTCTTCCTGTGGGACTGAGCACAAGTTTTCAATTGAGTTCACAAGGTATTAGGTACCTCAGGTTTTCTACGTATTGACTTTGACACATTTAAAACCATATTTTCATCTAAATATTTTAATTGCAATCAAATCAAGATAGATATCCAGAAATGCAGATTACCCACATTAATGAATATTTTAGATATTAAAATATTAAATTAAAATATAAAATTTTAAAATATTTAAATTTAGATATTAAAATTAATAATGAAAATCAATTATTTAGATATTAAAATTTTAGATATTAAAATTTAAATTAAAAACCATTAAATGGAAGCTAATATATATGTTGAGTACAGTGCTGCACTGGAAATAATTAGAAAGGAAAACGTGAGGCTTGGTAAAAAGTATCATAAAGAGGGTAAGGAATTTGCAAATGAGCAGATGACAGCAGTGTTAAATTAGGATGTATTGTGGTGCAGGGAGTTTACAACTGGAACTTTTATGGTAATTGTCCTGAGATAATTTTTTTTCATAATTTCACTATTGATATTGGTAAATATTGGGAGTGTGTTGGTGAAATTTGCTCATATCAGATAGGCGGAATGGCATCAATAATACAGAGGAGGACTGGGATATCATATAGGAGAAAGTGAATAGCCTTTTGTATTGGGGTAATAGAAATGCAGTTAAATATTAAATAAGGGTCACTTATTAATGTCAGTTTTCAGCTATAAGATCCCTTCCAGTCCTGTATATTTTTGCTCTTATTAATTTTGGATAGTCTATTTTTCATGCATCCTGTTGTTGATTTTTAACTATTTTGCAAATCACACCACGTAGGCACTTTTTTTTTTTAACAAAACTGGAAAAGACTGAAATTATTTTTACAATAAAAATCACTTCTAAACACAATTACTTTAAACATGAAAAAAGTAATACTCACTGAATTGTAAACCCCCAAAAGCAAAAATATGTAATGAAGGCTGAAAAATATTTCAGCTTTTATAACACCAACAGCCAACCTAAAAGGAGTTGAATCTTCTAAAACAGATGCTGTCTTGTGATGGAAGATAGATTGGCCTGTGAGCCTGAATAAACTTTGTCTCTAATTAGTATGCAAATCTCACCTGCTCCAGGGTTCTTCCTCTTTCAAAAACGGTGATCTATTTAGTGTTTCCATGTTTTCTGGTGAATAATCTCACCCAGGAGGTTTCTTTTTCATTCCAATTTTCTTCATACCTGTAATTTTCAAAGCATGCTGTACTATTTTAGGTCAATATTTTCTTCAACACACCAATCTGAGAAATGTTAGCATTTCTGAAATTAAAAAAATCCTGAAAACAAAAGCAGACATTTAATAATAAAAATATTTTTACTTAATCCTATAGGGTAAAATTCTATATTGCAACATATGTTCATTATATATGTGAAATACATACAAAAATTACAAAGAGGACTATAGCTGTTGAATATAAATTTAATTCATCTGGTAAGCTTTTGACTTGATTAGCAGAATATTTAATACCAGAATGTTCAATAAAATATATAAATGCCTTTAAAGTCCAATCACATACCATCAAAAACAACACCGCTTTCAACAGAAGCAGGATCACATCTTAGTCGATGTCATTGACAGAAACCATGTCAGCATGGTATTCAACCCAATGTGAAGTATAGAAGTTTTCTAACTTTCTGTAAAATTCTGAAAAAAAAGTTTGCTTACACAAACCTGATTCCTCCCTCCCCTCCCTTTTTGCTGATACGATTCCCTGTGTGTCAGCATGGAACATAAACAAAGCGTCTAAACAGCTGGACCTGATTCAGGATGTGGATTTCTTGAGTGATACATTCTCTTCATCCAAATTGAGAGAAGTCCTTTTGGGACTCTGATTACCTTTTGAAAGAACCGGCCCTTTTTCCGCTGTCTAGATAGGAAAGTTAGTCTTCTACGCTTAAATGGTCAAAATCTTCATAACCTGACTCCCCTCCACTACGCAAGTAACCCTCTGGGACTGAATGCACGTGCACATACACACTCACATGCACACAAACGTGTGATCATGACCTGTGATGGCAATTCCTGCATGTTTAGAGGTCTCTCCGGATGCAATGGATGACAAGACTGTACTGTACACCTTAGACTGTAGATATTTATATACAGTGATTGTCTATACTTGCTATCATGAAGAAATAAGCTTATTTGGAGTGTCATGAATACTATGGGACTATGTTTGATGGGGTAATCTCTCTTCTATGAATTGCATGAAGTCATTTATCTATGCTTGTTCTATATGCATAATTCGTCTTTGGTGGCCTTGAAATAATGAAAAAGGAATTCATGACACCTGTATTTTATTTTCCAGTTGTGTGCAGGGTGCATCCTTAGACAAGTTGCTTAGATGCAGACCCTTGAAAGGTTTTCAAGGCTCTAATTAATTCCAAAGGCTTGGGCTTTAATCTTTCTAGCCTTTGATTTCCTTAGCTGTAAGATGAAAATGTTACTATGAACATATCTCTGCAGCCCCTTGGAGACTCTTGGATGAAAGGTCCTGTAAATGTGTAAACCATTTTTTAATTATTGTCTTATTGGTCACTAAAGGGAATTTTGCATGGAATATAATCATTTGGAACTACAGAGTTTGCAATGTTTATCAGAATCAAGAAATTTGCCCTATATATTTATGTAACTATTATGAAATAGAAGCACCAAACATAAATAATGCATGAAAATATTTAAAGTACACTTTCCCTACTATTTTTTTATTATTTTATCTGATGGGATGGGCAGCACTGTTGAAGGTCTGTTGAGAAACTGTCTCAGTCTCCCAGGAATGGTGCTTCTTGGTAAAAGGTAACTATAGAAAATTGTTTTAGCATTAGGGATTCACCTGATTCTAGTTCAGCACTCAGAGGTGGAACCAGCAATCTTGTTTGCTAAAGACAATTCACAGAAGTATATTACAGGTGCCAAACTGTAAAATTGTCTGAGACGGAGAAGATTAATAGGTCAAAGAGAAGCTATAAGCCCAAATAGTCAAGAAAGAGAAGGCTCTGCAACACCATTTCCAGAATGATCACTGTGATTTTGATTTGGGGTATAAGAATGCACAAAAATCAGTGGAAGCTTTGTGTTTAGCAACACACAAACGTGAAGGAATCGGTCTGTGCTCTTCAGTGGCAGCCAGGTAAATGGCAGGTCCTTTGCAACTATAATACACTGGCCAGGAGGAATGGGAGTGGGGGAGCATGTCCGGAGCAGTGTGTGCTACCCTGGGGGCTCCTGCTGCTGACTGGTCGCACAAGTCCCTGCTGTGGAAGAGATTTATTTTTCCCATCTCACTATCTAGTTTGCAATAGGTTAGCCCTGCGCAGCCTGTTTACATGGCCATTTTCCTGCTATGCTCACCAGAAGACCAAGTCAAATTTAAACTGGAAAGAGCCTGTAGGTAGCTAGTTCATCAAGTCTTATTTTAAATACTCAGGTCTGCGTGTTCATTTCAAAGCCTTTCTTAGGCATGTTCAATAGCTCTTCAGAGATAACCAGGCTTTCTCAAGTTTGAATTTCAGTTAAGCTTAGATAAAGACTCTTGTCCAACAAATGCCAAAACTGGGATGAATCCTGCCTGGCTCAGAAACAGTGCACAACACAGGGTTGAGCATTGGGACTGCAAAAAGTCATGCTGCAAGCTATATTATGTTCACATAATGAATAGAAAACTCAGCTGTGCTCTGTCACATATTAACAATACATTAAAGGTACATATACGTAAAAGGATATAGGGAAGTACTTGCGTAAGAGATAAATAATCTTCAGATCAAATAGATGTTGTGTTTATATCAGTGGAAGGAACTTCCTAGAGTTTGGACTCAAATTATAATGATTAAATATAGAGGATAACAAATATACATGTCTGTAGAAGAAGTATAGGATAGTGAAAGATAGTCTTTTAAAATATTCATTTTAATGTAGGACTTTAAAAATTTGATTTCTGGAAAAAATTAAAATCTTTTAAATAAAATAAGAGAGCTGAGATTTGTTAAAAGAGAAAGTTGAGATTTTTTTCACAGTTCAGATTAATTTAGGAACTGGCTTATTACCCCCAAACCTCAACATTTTTTGTGACCTTTTGAACAGTTTGGTACTTTTCATCTTTATGTTTCCTGGTTTAGTTCTGTACTCCTGTTTGTCAAATTATTTGCATTATGGTAGGCTTTTATACAAAAAAGGCGTATAAAATCAGATTAGAGCAGTGTGGGTTTAAGGAAATCTAAAGGAAGACCAACAAGAACATTTTACTGAAGGTCTAGGAATAATTTACTGTAATGCAATAAAATTCCACCTGTGTAATTAAGGGCTAAAGAAAAAGAAGCTGAAGTAAATTTACTCTTGAATTTAATGCTGAGAAAGCAATATTCAAGAGAATGCAATGAATGACCTTTTCAGCTCATTATTACAAATATATCTTTAGATCTAACATTATTGGTTATAATTCTAACTCAGCTGATTAGTGTAACTATATTATCTTCAAAATATTACTGGCTAACAGAAGCGACATTCTTTGTATTCTGCTTCTTCCATTCCAGACTTGGAGTTTCCTATTGCTCTCCAAAGGGTTAAGCTCAGAAGGAATGATAAAGTGGCCAGACATCCTGGGAGATTTCTGTTTCTTTCCCTTTCCCTCTCACACAGATGGATTAAGAGAGAGAGCTGCTCTTGAGGCAGGTTTCTCAGGCAGACATGAAACCAGAGCAGATGCTAGCAGACCAGGCAGTGATGCATACACTTCACTTTTTTTTTTTCCTTTCTGTTAAATACATTTGTTATCCTGAAACAAGTCTTTGTCCTCAGATGACAATTAATACATTTTATTTAGAAAGCTGAGCCATCATCAGCTTTAAAGATGCACAGTGGGTAGGGTGAGTTTAACCCACACTCTATACCTCATTAACTTTAAATGCCATTAATTTTATATAGCTAGAAAAATAAAGTGAAAAACTCTTTTCAGATGGAAATTTCAGAATTTGCCAGTGATTTTTGTGGAAGAATAAAATGAAAAGAAGAGTTAAATAAAATGCTTATAGGGAGTGCTTATTAGACTTACTTATATTCAGGAAGAAATCAAAGCTAAGGATAATATTTGATGCAAAAGGAATGAGACAAAGCAGTGTGTTTTGGTACTTAAAACCAGCCTTCAATTCACTTAATAAAACACAGAATAAACTGGTTGCTGTCAAAGAAGGTTTATGCAACTCCTTTGAAAATAGCATTGAAAAATTGTCACTTGGGCAAACTTTCAAAGCACAACAACCTGTGTGCTGTAGCACACGCATGTACCCCATTTGCTCCTACCAAAGCCAAAAGGAGGCCTGAATATCATACAATCTCATTTCTGTCTGCTAAAGAGATTTGGTGAAGATGCAGAAGCAATTTCATCCAAAGGATACCACAGTTGCTGCTCTAAAGAAAACATTCTCCAAACACCTTGCAAGCCTTATCATTTCACAGTTTGTGTTTGGGAAATGCTGTCTTGAATATAAAAATTTAAGCTTTCACAAACAAACTCTATTTAAAAAAACCTACTTAATTATATTTCCATCAATAATATCCTGTTCTAATTTTTTTAAAGTGTTTTCCCTGGGTAGTCCTTGCTTTAGATGAAAAATCAAAAGAGCCAGCATACATTTTTAGCTTCATCCCTGTTTCTTTTTCATTCTAGCCAAGTTCATCTGTATGCCACAGAACTGTCGAACAAAGAAGCATCATTTTCAAATATTCACAAGGGAAGGAAATGATGTTTTCCTTGTGTGGGCTTCTTTTTGGTTTTGTTTTTGGGGTTTTCTGATGTTCCAGTTTGCTGTACAGCTATAATCTCTCCTGCTTTGTAGGGTGTGTGTAATAAATGGGGTTTGAAATTCCTTAAACACTTTAGCTTCGCTTCAGCTATTAATCTCAGCAGCCATTTATTGGTTTGTATGCTACAAAGCAATGGAGATTATCCTTTAATTAATTCCATTGAGGGGTTCAGCTGCCACCATAAACCACAATATGGTTTCATAAATTAATCTTGTAGGGGAAATATAATGCAATTTATTATAACATTTATATTAAAATTCAAGTAATAATACTAGAAATCCTGTGTAACAAAAGGATATAGATGTATATATATCTCACAAATGCAGTAATTAAAAGAACAATTGCATATTCTATTTTCATATTTTCATTTTATTTAACTGTTTTAAGTATATTTCAGAATCCATCAGAAAATAAAAAGGTAATGTTTTCTTGACCTCTACATAGGTAGCAGTCTTAAAAATTATGAAATTACATCTAGATATATGAAAAATATATCATTGATCTTTAGAGCTCTGCTTGATATCTAACTTTCTCACTAATTTTTTTGTACTATTGGAGCTTAATCAGTTATAATAATGCATATTTGTACATGTGAACATTTTTATGTTCTAAGTACTTGAGGGAGAACAGCAAATACTGCCTAAAGTATTGCCAAAATATTTTGATCTCTGGAAGCTGAAAGTGGTTGGTATGGGCACCTTTTCTGTAACAGGGGACTGATTATGTTAAAAAATATGTTAACTAGCGTGTTTTCTCTGGCATGACATTAAGCTGAGCTTAGCTGTTACTTTGAAAAAGACAGCTATGGCCTGGTTCAAAACTAATGTGTATGTTAGTGGTGTTGGTGTAAGCAGAACAAGTTTGACTGCCAGGACAATGCTGTGCAAATTTACTTTCTTTGATGTCGTTAAGTGTTAAGATTTCAGTCGTACCTAACTTTTAATGGAGGTAGCAGAAACAAGTAAAGGTGTAAGATGGTTCTTCTATGCTCACCCAAAGTCGGAAGCTGGGCAGACCTCAGGAATTCCAGATCAGTTCAAGCTGGCAAAATAAGGTATTGTTACCATTGGTGCTCCTTTCCTGAGTACTGCTTTCAGTAGGATTTCTTGCAGAATGGCAACCTTATCTATGCTAAGAAATTAACCAGAGTGCGTGTTCTCCCTAAAAATCTTCATATAGCATTATTAATTAAGTTAATTAATTAAATAGAATCCTCAAGACAATCTGCAGAAATAGCTTTGTTAAACCCCTGAGCATTGTCAGATATGGCAAAGCCTTTTTGTGGATTCGATGTAAATCCTAATATTTCACTGATCTGGGCAAAGAAATGCAGAGCTTAAAATGGAAAAGTTTTCTATACTAATTATAACTTTTTTGGTTATCCAAATCAGAATTGCTGAGTTATTTTTCATCTTAATAGATAGACATTTCTGTGATTAACTAATTAATAATTTGAGGGATAATTCCAATATATAGGTTGTTTTCTGACAGCGTAGGTCCAGTATTGATCAAGTTTTGCAAGGACAGAAGCAGAGCTCTGTGTTTGCTGAAATATTATTGAATGTGCTGCTTTGAGAATTTGCAGTGTATAACAACAGTAATTACAACTACCCAGTGTCATGTAGAAGATGATGGAAAACACTGTATGGCTTAGAAGCTTAAGTCATCACACAGGGTTGGTGTAAAAGCAGACTCACACCAGCTATCCAGGCTCTGATGTGTCAGCGATGTGCAGACAGACGTATTTGTGTTGTGAAGAATGTTGCACAATGGCAGCAAAATCATGTTCTCAGTGAAAACAGCCCTGGCAAGGCATGTGTGTACCCAAGCAGCGAACAACAGAGACAAGATGCTGCCAGGATATACTGTTTAAATGCAATCCACCTAGCAAGAGCTACCTCTCAGGTCTGCTCAGGAGCTGATACTACAGCCCCTGGGCTGCAGTCTCCATCCAGGCTGAATGTGTTCACTTAGCAGGAGACCCAGGGCATGAGGTTGTTCCCAGGAGCAGATCCATGGTTCCACTCCTTCCTCTGGTGGCTGGCGTAATTCACTCCAGAAAACCAGCATGTACAGTGGAAACATACCCATCAGGACCTGTTTAGTACTTGTAGATGAAATGACCATCTTAATTTCTTAATAGCCAAAATACAGTTTGTAATCTGTGTGTTTACAAATGTGTCTTATTTGTTTGTTGCTTTTTTAAATTTCTTCGGGTTTTCCTGTGTCATTGGTTCCTCTTAAGATCTCCCAGTTCATGCAAACCAGCAAGGCTCTGCAATATATATTATAGAAAAATGGTAACAACTACTTTAGAAATTGAAAACTACTCTCAAAACATAGACTTTATGATCACATTTCCATAATTTCTGTTTTACTATTTGCAATATCAGTTATCATTTTTTGACTGAGGTTGCTTATATATTTTCAGTTAACATAATATTGTGATATGTTGAACTGAAAAACACTGGATCTACTGATAAATCTGACTTTCATCAGATTTGTGTTGAGCCTTTAATGCTAATATGTGGAGCAGGTCAGAAGCGTTGCAAGATTATCTTCATGACTGACAATAGCTGTGAAGTCATAATACCATATATGTATGTAGTTTACCATCTGCACTGACTAATAACACTGATTCATCTGATGACTGGATGAGAATCAAAACCAGTTCATTGAATAAGAGAAATTGAAGGCATGGTTCAAAGCCTCCTCAGACAAATTGTCCAGGAAGAGACATGATACACCCAATTTATTAATGCTGGGTTTGATACTGTATTTAATTATTTAATAGAAAAAATTTGACAGTTTAATTATGGTGTATAGTTAGCCTTTAGTGAACCTGGGTTTTCTGGACTCTAGCCAATAAAAATGATTTAATATTTGCTTGTCTTATTTTTATCTGTAGAAATTAGTACATCTGAACAAAAGGATATCCTTTTAAAAACAAAAGTTAATGCTTTACAGGTTCACATCATTACCCATGATGAACTCTTTAGTAGCTTGTTATCATTCTCATGTTATAATATTGAATGACTAATCAAATTGAAACATTGGTTGCTACATGCAAATCCCCATACATCAATAATGATCTATTTAAACCTTTAAAACAAGGTATAAGTCATGGATAGGGCCATGAAATAGCTCTCCGATACACAGTAAGTTTTAATTTAGGAGCTTAAAAGAAACTTTTTTTGAGAACTGCTCAGCAACAAATTATGATAACTAGGAACATCGTTACTCTTTGTATATCCTTTTAGGTAGGCTCTTCACATGCAGTGGTGGTAGGGTGCATGTTCCATTTTGGCTGTGGGTCTCTTTGCCTGCCTTGTTCTTTTTATATCTGTCTTGGACCAGCTCTCTAATAGCTGGTGGCACAGGGCTAGCAGAAAGTGTCATTCACATGACCGTTCTCCCACAGTTAAGCGCGGGAGCACTGAAAAGGACCCAAGAGTGTCACTTACCATGTGATACCTGGTCTTCCACATCACATTGGCTGCATTGACTCATTGAAGCCCTTGGGACTGCATGCAATGGCTTCTCCCTCTTCATTTAATGCATATGAGCAGCAGCATTGGGAATCTGGGTTGAGACACCAGAACAATTAATCTAACCCACCACAATCGGAAAAGGGAATTTGTGTCCTCCCACAGAAGACAATAGTGTTACATTGTGTCTTTCTGAATATGAAGTTTATAAAAACAGAAACCTTGAAAATCAGGGATGTGGAGTTAGGGTGCACACCAAGGTACAATGCCCTAACCTTCATCCCTGAGATGGGTACTAGGTAACCAGAGCGGGCAGCTCTTACCCATTTTGGTATGAAGAAGTGAGGATACATGTGCCACAGGTGCATGTGGCATGAGGCACTATGAGCAGAGTTAAGGCTGATCATCAGCTCTATCATTTGTGTTTTTCAAAAGTTTTGGTTTGGCTGATGTTTTAAATGTGTACAATTTTCCACTAATCAGTGTAATGTCACATTCATGAGCAATCATTTATGAAATTATACTTATCAGTTAAGATTGCAGTTGAGGCATGCCTGTGATTAGCAAAAGGCAGAGATGTTATGTGATTCTTAAATGCTTTTTCCCTTTCTTAAATCATCTTCCAACAAAGTGCTTGAACGAGCAGTCTATGACAGACCAGAAGGAAAAATCACAGAAATTTCTTAAGTGTTAAGATCTGGTGTTTACTACCAGGCTAAGATCTCTTTCTTATGTGTCTTTGTGACATCCTTTGACTGTTCTGTCACTATTTCCCCTTCATCTTCTCTCGTTCTCATCCAGTTAGACCATTATGCCTTAAGAACCCAGCAGCAAGTAAAAGGTCTGCTCCTTGTTCTCTCATTTCCTTTTGCTTCATCTTGCACCACAGGCAACACATTCAGCATGGTAACTCATTTCCCTTTTTAAATTTTGCTCTGCTCCCTCCCAAAAACCCAAAGTTCTCAGTATAAGTACACGCTGTGGAGTAACTATATAAGTTAAAAACAATTAAGAAATGTTTTAGTATTATCAGAGTTATGGCTTGAACTTTATGCCTGTGGAAAATACAGGTGAATGTGTCAATAATAAGATAATTTGGAAAAGCTCGATATCAGACTAAGATGACTACAAGCTGAGAACCTCAACTCTATGGAGTACTTTTTGAAGCACACCAAATTACAGGACAACTTGAGCAAACATGGACTTCAGAGTATAGAAATGCCTAGCTTTAAGCCCAGAAGAGAACTCTGAAGTATTTTTTTTTATACTGTATTATTCAAGAATTGTTTTTTAGATAAGCCTTGAATTGGGGTGAAGTAAATTCTTCCCGTAAGTGGTTCCGTTTCTTCAGAAGGCAATAAGGGGTAAGTTTTGATATCAGTCCTGTTACTATATCCACCTGTAGAGTTTATGATACAGGATGTAGACCTTTCTCTGAGTAGGGCATATGCAGCCCTGCAGTCAAAAGGTGGGGATGGGAGAGCAGCCTGACCAGCCATAGAAGCATATGCTTAACATCTAGGATATCTTACCTTTGTAATGCAATGGGAATGGTCTCTGTTCGACTAGGTGATGAAGTCCTGGTGCAGGGCAACATTCATGAGAGATGTTTATTCACTGCATTTTTTTCTGGTCTAAAAGCCAATATACAAAATGCAATCAATAAAAGGGCTGATTAATTATGCCTGACAGGAGCACCATACGGAAGGCCTGAGTACAACACAGTTGCACCGATTGCCAGTATTACATCTGGGGACAAATGAGGAAATGGGGACTAATGAGACCTCCACTAATGCCTCCTCCTGCCACCTCCATTGCACTGCCCAGCCTCAGTGGAAACAGAATGTTAATTAGACAACGGAGGAGGTGATTGTGCTCAGAGATTTTGAAGCATTTTATCACACATTTACTACATCATATACTGAATTCCTCAGTGTCATGGAGGATCAGGGGATATGAGAGCATGATGGACAGGTGAAGTAATCAAAAAGCAAGGTGTTATAGCGGTATGGACAAATTGGACAAAACCAAAAAATAAAAGCATCCAGATTTCATAGAGAATAGGGCTAACTACAGAAAGTTCTTTTTTTTCACAAAGGTTTATATTTTCAAACAGGGTAATTATTGAAGTTCTGTTGAAATCAGTGTAATTATGTTGATTGACACAAGCACAAAATCTGACCTAAATAGGAAAACAGGAAAAGAAAAGCATTTCCTCCCCTCTCCTCCAATATCTAATCTTCCTTGAAATGTGAAAGGGTCCTCATGCAAAATGAAAGCAAATTTAGAAATAGTGAGAACATCTGAAAAAAAGACTGTTCCAGGGATTTGTAATAATGATTTCTCCTGACTATTGCACTCTCTTAGATAAAATAGAAGACAATTTCTACCTGCAAACAGCAGATTCAGTAGCTCTCTAGAGGTTTAATCTTTCACAGATAGCAAGAATTCTGAGCCGAGTAAAAACCCGGAGCTCTGCAAAATATAAGTTTCTGATGGAATGATGTTGTTCCGTTTTGTGAACTACACCATTTATCTTTCTTTCTTTGTAGGTGATGCTTTCTGTGAATACTTCTGAACTGGGCCATGATAAGAGTAAAAGCAGATGCAGGAAGTCTGTATGATATAAATAATGATTCTGCTCGACAAAGTACTTTTGACATTTTAAGAGGGATACTGTTGAGCAATTTGCTCTGGTTTGTTGCTCTCCCATGAAAGAGCTAATTTAGTCCAGTTAAAAGGCAGCATTCTCATTGGCTCTGAAAAAAATTAGTACTTCGTATGCAGTCCATATCCACAACTTCCTTGGGAGCTGGCTTTATTAACCAAATGCTAGCCCACTCCTTTTCTGGCATGGCAAAGTCCTGGTGGATTTTTTGTCCAACACCTATGTCTCCTCCTGTAGAAACACACTCTAAATCCATTTGTGCAGAGTTAATAAGCCAGAGCTATAAAAATCTGCATGTCAAAGGCTGGCAATAATAGTGATGATTATGTTTTTTCTTGCTGTTGAGTTTGTCTGCCATGTTTTAGGAGGTCACTACAGGAAAAAAACAAATAAACAAACAAAAAACATGTTAGCTGATCTAAGGAAGGAAACTAAGGAAGTTTGGGCATCAACTTTTTCAGCTAAGATGCTAAAGCGAATTTTGTCAACAGGCACATTAGAGAGTGAGCTGACAATGTGAGCCGCACTCCAGCATCCCTTGGAGGGTTCCCAAGGCCATCACTGAAATTAGCTTTGCAAACCTCATGACTGTGAATTCCCTTCTGGTCCTCCAAAGGATCCTGTGTGCCATCCTCGGGGCTCAGCAACATGGGGTGCTATTGGTACAATATTGTAGGGCCTATCACATACCAGCCACTGGTGTTTCAAGCAGGTACAATGCATTCACAGTCATACTTGAGACCATAAGAGTGGTGCAACAAGAGTTATCTAGGATACGGAGAACTAATTAACCCTCTTTCCATCAACCACAGGTATTCTCAAAGAGGATGAATCAAGAGAAGGGCCTGGCATCTCTACTATGTGCAGGGATAGGGAAAATACAGTATATAGAATTTAGCACAGCACAGTGCAAGTCTGCAAGTAGAGCTTTTAGCTGACAGAAATTATAACTATCAATAACAGTCAATCTTCCAAATGTTGTGTTTTGTCTTTTGTCCTCCTCTCTTTAAATAAACTTTTTCTTTTAACAATTAATCTATTTTTTGTTTTGGTTTGAGTGGTATATTTCAATTTATTTTCTTCAGAAAACAGTAATTCTGTCATCTGCCAATATATCTATAAGACTTAGTCTACTTGCCATCCTTCGTTCTTATACTCTGATTATCAGGTTTCATTGATGCTTTGTTAATAAACTACATTCATGCTCTCTGAGCATCCAGTCTTGCTATCTAATAAGGTCACAGACCTTATATAATAAAAAGACCGTTAGCTGAGGTGATTATTTTGAGAGATTTTGCCTCACTGACTTTGCAGTTAAGATAGCCTAAAGCCTATCCATTAAAATGGATTTTTTACTCCATTATTAATGCAGCTTACTGCCATATCTTTAATATTTTGTGGGTGAGAAAATAAAGTGGGGTATTATATTTACATGTATCCTAGCCATTTTAGGTATACTCCTGAAAAAAAAGGGCATCTTTGTGGGTGTTGTGAAAAAAGGATATCATTGTGGGTGTTGTGAAAAAGGCTGTACAAACTGATGAAAAGGAATTTATTTGGGTTTTGTTTCCTTGCTTTTTTGTAAATCTCATTTCCCTAGATTGGGTTGCATCTTTGGCTGATATTGGATATTCTATTGTCGTTTATGATGCTAATTTACAAAAATGAAAATTGTTTCAGGTTTGAAGCCATCTTTCTGTAATAAATATATGTATTTGAATAGAACATTGTTTAGTTTTCTTCAACCAGGAAATTTTCCTTAAAATTAAATGTGGCAACAAGCTTATTGGGCTTTTATTTTCCTTTGAGGATTTTCAATTAATGTGTTATTTAAACTCTAACATACACTAAAAATACTGAGGTTTCTAATTTATTCGCAAAAAAATGCATGAGTTACAAGTCTCTCTCAACACATCTGCTGTTTGTGAGACAGCACACAGAGGATAGATTTTGCCTAATCTGTGGTCAGCTCTTGACTGTTGGAAGAGTCTCCCAGAAGAGTTAGCTATCATTTAATGTGCCCGTGATACAGATGCTTGCCATTTAATATCTAACAGTGCTAACAACTTATATAGGTTTCAGTTATTAAGATTTCAGTTAAAGGATGCTTGATTTTAATCAAGTGGCTGATCATATAGAATGGAATTTAGTTTAGATTTTGTTGTGAGGAAATGCAATCTTTGTTTCTCTCAATTTATTTGATAAACATGGTAGAAAAATTCCAAGATGTTAATAAGACTGTATTTGGTAATGTGAGTAGAGATTGGGAAATACACTGTAAATCACAAGTTTCAGTGGACTACAAGGAAGACTGACATTCCAACTAAATATGCACAAGGAAAATGGTAGGAAGGCAAAACATCTGTAAGTGAGCTCATTTGCCTTTACTCTTGAGAATTTTCAGTACAGTCTTTGTTTCAGCTAAATGGGGTTTTATTATTTTAATTAGCTTAATGTCTTTGGCAGGGAACTGCTTTTGGAACAATACAGGAATAGGTTGGGATAAAATATAAGGAAATAACACCTCAGCATCACTGAATTAGCCCATCAGTAGAAATAATTGCTGATGTTAGGTATGCTTGACAGAAAGCTTGCAGCAGCACTGCTATGTTAGTTATCAGCCTAGATTGATATTCATTACATCTCTAACATGACAAATAATTACTTTAGAAATAGAAAAGGCTGGATTTTTTTTTTTTTTTAAATCACTTATAAGCAAAGGAAGCATCAAGCAGGATAATTGTAAGAAAGATTTAAAATGAGCATAAAAAGACTGTGGCAAGATGTTATCATTTTACTGGTAATGCTTTACTTAAAAATGGAGAAAGATTTTATTCTTTGTGATGTACTTAGATTAAAGAACTTTTTCTCTAATATATTAGACATATTACCTCCAGTTGTTAGCCTCATCTAGATACAGATTCTCTGCTGTGGGTCTCCCTGAGAAGCTCAGGGAGAGCCATTTTGCACCTCAAATAAATCTAGTCTTTCCTATAGTGCAGTGGTCAAGGGTTTATCATGTGATGGAGCAGACTGTCTGAAACAGTCCACCCCGTGTATCGACTCTTCTACATACTCCCGTGTATGCCTCTTCACTGGCCTGTACGCAGACTTACAAAGAAAACACTATAATTGCTCCCAGAAAGTGAGCAGAGCCCATGGCAAGGCAGAGAGGCAGATGCTTTGTTTCACTCAGGACGAGCGGCTGGTGCAGGGCTGCAGTTTCTTACAACCCAGAGCTTTCTGCTTGGATGCAGATAGGAGCAAATGACTGATGTGGTCTTCTGTAAGGCTTGCATTGGTCTTCTTGATGGGAAGGAGTAAGAAAAATGGTAGATATATTGCACTGTTAGGAAATAATTTTTAAACACACACTACTCTGCAGTCTTCTGGTATTTTTTCACCCTCAAGTTACTGTATAATTCAATTCCAGGCATCATGACTTTTTGGTCAGTGGAAGGAAATATACTAAAAACACTTTTTGGAAAATGATTGCTCTCACTTATCCTCTTTTTCACTTTCCACTATTTAATTTGATTTGTAATCTTTATTTAAAGAACAATAAAGATGAGAGTCTTTATATATTGAAAAACTCATAAATTTGTGGTGAAAATCATTTCAGGAAGAAAGAAGCTATACAGCAGAGCTATTGAACTTATTGTCAGTAGGATTCAGCCTGTAAGACCTTCATATTCCCACAAACAATGTTGGTAAGAGAGTAAAGAAAAAGCATTTTATACAGTGCTATGTTATGCACCTAATAAAAACTACAAGTGCTGGGAAGTTTATTGCAAGATTGTATAATTAACCTTTTTGTTTCTAGTCTTCCCTCATACTGTTTATGTTTCTGTGAATCACTAATAGTTCATGGCAACAGTGGGGGAGTAGTTACACTGTATCTGAAATTGGAAGAAAAAATTTGATAGAATGTAGATGGTGTTTTCAATACAAGTTGATCTTAATGCTGTCCCAGCCAAATGTAACTTTTTTTCAGTAGAATTTTGTATAAGAAATTAAAGTATTACTGTACATAAACAAGTGCCCCTTTTCAAGCAGCAGTTGCAGGCAGAAAATAATCTCGACTATTACTTTTGGTATTTTACCTTCTAACAATTTTTAAATCCTTAAACATCATTAACTTTTCATGATGACAGCTTTCCTACATAAGAACCCCAGCACTGTCTGAAAGATCATCTTTCTTTTTCTATGCTGTTCCTGTACATTTGTGGGGGTCTGATTCTAGTTTTACTTCTGTTTACCTCCACTGATTTCATTGATTTCACTACTCCTTCTACAGGAGAGTAAAAAAAATTTACCAGCATAAATAAGAGCAGAATCAGACTCATAAAGTTAAAGCCTATATTTTAATATTTGTACAAATGAAGGTACTGTTTTTTTCTGTGTCATTTTCATCCTCCTTACACTGTGGACTTCCTCAGTACTTTCTAAAACTTAACATATTAAATGTGACTTATTTTTTGATTATACCAACTCCTCCTTCCCTTTTTCTCTTCCTTGATATATTCAACTTGGGCCAAACCATAGGAGGTTTATTACACTCATGAAAATGCAGCAGCATTACCTCATTACACTAGAATTTATGTGCAAAAATTAAAAGAAACATTTGGAGGGCTATTTAAAATAGATATAAATATATCTGCCATGATTAAAGATAAGTAATTTAATTTAACAGAAACTGTTAAATACACAGCATGTTGTAATAGATGGCAGAGTTCTGATGCCAATAAGTGAGGTTGCCAGAGGCTTTCAATCATAAGCCTCTGTTTTCAGTTGCTGATAGATCTGCCAAATGTAAACCATTGTGGCTCTAATACTCTATGCTGAATATATCCTTCAGATATTTTGTTAAAGTTTCAATTAAAATAAGCTCTTTCTCAAGAAAGCTTAAGAATATAAAACCTGTCCCTCCAGCGTTGTCTCCTCATGCCCTGTAGGAAGGATGAAGGGGAGAAAGGAATTGGCTGGAGACTGGGAATGGGTCTGTGTGTGGACAGGACAGGAGCAAGAGGGACTGTGGTAAAGACAGATGTTAAGGGGAAGAATATAGAAAGAGCCGAAATAAACATTCCCAGGGAAGATTCAAGAAATTGAATAGCAGCAGCAGGGAATAGCAGCAGTTATGCTAAGAGGAAGAGTGCAGGCTTGTGCGGGGTAAATGAGAGAAGTAAAGGTGTGGGGCAGTATAGGAAGAGTCAGACAGGAGTAGGCTGAGGAAACAGGAGTTTGGGAGCTATAGTAGGAAAGGAACTAAATAGGAGGCCAGGGTAAGGGAAAGACTCACAGGGAACTTGGTGCAGAAGTGTTTAAAACCCCTAGAATACACTTCTTTTTGTTTAAGATATAGAAATGAATTCCACCGTTCATGAATGTCTGCTTTCCCTTATTTAGAAAATAGCAGAGAAATTTAAGTTTGCCTTCATTCCCTGAAGGATAGGACCAGCTGGAGGCTAACAGTGTTACCAGTATCATCACTGGTTCAAATACTTGAAGAAACTTGAGCGTGACTGTCCTTGTTGAGTACTCAAAGGGATCAGCTTCTTTCAGCAGCTTTATGTGGTTAATTTTTTTGTAAAGGCTTATTATTACACTGCCTCTGAACTGTGCCAAAGGAACACTAAGATTGCAACTGAAGAACCCAGAAATTATGAAACACCTGAATTAGGGTTTCTCAGGCAACCTGAATTATCACCCCAGGCATGTATTCATTTTGATCCAGTCTTTCACTCCACCACCACCACATGCTTTTTATCCATTCTACATCTCCATTCACCTCTGGATCTTTACAGGGCAAAAGCCTTTGTCCTCTGCCCTTGTCACATCCTTCCTCAGGACCGGAACCACATGTCTGCTTCATGGTGGGGGATTAAAGACTTCCAACTGGTTTTCAGTAAACGGGTTTTCATCACCAGCCTTTTTCTTGCTCATGTCTTAAGATCTGTGTGTGAAAACACAATTATATGCCTACCTTGTTGCTTAATGAGTTTTGATAAATGTCATTGATCAAGTACAGCATTATGCCTTGTTTTCTGCCACAGAATTAAAAAAAAAAAAATATTACTTTACACTGTAAAGCAGTAGCACGTAAATTTAGTGAAAAATGATTCTGTACCTCTTCTACTATATTACTAAGATATTACAAAGGCATTATAATAAACAAAGAAGAAGAATTATATGCAACTGTATATGTAAATGTAACACTACGCAGATTATGAACATTTCACTGACTTCATCAAAGACATTAAAAATACCAAAGCACTGAAAACACATTATACTAACAGGTTGTGAATGCTGTTCTACTCTGGATGCTTCGCCCCCCACCCCCCACCGCCATCTTGTTTTTAGAGAACCAGGTCATCCGCAATAATGTGAGACAATTGTTGTTTTTTAAGCTGCATCTCCTGGTTCGTGTCTGTTAGTAGAAGCAGGATGAAGAACTGTGTAGTGGAAAGTGTGAGGTGTGTGATGATACAGGAAATGTTCCCCCAGACAGCTGTGTTTCTGCACAGAAAGTTTTTGTGAATAGCCTGCAGAGGTTTTGCTTGTTAAAGTACCTTTAGCTGAAGCAGTCCCAAGCCTTTTTTCTAGAAGTCATCAACTCACAGGCACTGGAATATCTCACTGAGTGCTCCATTGCACTTTGGTGGAAAAGGTGTTTTGCAAAAAAACTCTTCTCCCAGTAACTTAAACCATTACAGTCTTAGCAGGAGTTGTAATGCTGCCTGTTCCCAGCCGTGGCAAGTATTTTGTTGAAAATCATTTGCTATATGAAGTTAAAACCATCATTCTAGAATGCAATCCATTGTAGGAATCAGTATCTTTGCCAAAAATCAAAGAAATCTACATTTTTAGCAAAATCAGCATACATATTGCAGTCATCCACATTAACAAAACGAAGGTTATATTAATTCATAGTTAAGTAACCCTTCTAATAGCTTGTTAAATAGTAGAATTGTTGTGGCTGTGACAGTAAAAGAATACAAAAGTGACAACACTTCTTCCTACAAGCATCTTTAAATAGTTGCATTCTGTCTTCTTGACATCAACTCATGTCATTCCTAGTTTTAATATGCATACAAAAATAGCATATTTTTCCTACCTCATTAGCACAACTGTATAAAACCCTGAAAATGAAAACAATACTGGCATTATTTTTTTTTTAAAGTTAAACTCAGATGAAGGAAAAATATGTATAAATCTAATACATCTCTGCCTAGGCTCTCTCTGTTCCATATATTAAAATAACGAGCTCATATTAAATACCTTCAAACCAGAGCCAGATGAGAACTAATTCCCATTTATCACATTAGTAACTGAATTATTTTAACCTTTTATGGAAGGGCAGAATTGCTGAATAGTAGTAGCTTCCAAATTCTTTCTGTTGCAATGTTTAACTCATTTGATTTTGCAGTTTCACTGAAATTATAAAACGAGATGCATATTGTGCAAAGAATAAGGTTATGGAGTGCCTGCAGAAATACTTAGAAGGAGACAGGAGAGTTCATGGAATTCTTGAATAGCTCAAGAAGACTATAAATTTATTAATACCTGCAGATATATATATTAATCTTTGGTATCAATGTTATTGCATGTACAGGTGAGTTGCAGATATGCTAAAGAGAAAAGCCTTTCCCCCTTAGTGTTGATCACACAGGACAAGTGTGAGGTGTTGACTCACCTCAAAAATAGCACTACAGATCTCTCCACAACTAAGTCTGTAGTCACTACTCTCCAAACAGAAGCTGCTTTTGAATTCTTCTTGCACCCACTGGTCGGTAAGAGTTTCATTTCTCCATGAGAGGATGAAGTTCAGGTCATGCCTGCCCAAAGACAGCACGTTCCTAGGCATACCGATGAATTTAATCTAGTTTGGCCCATCAGAAAGGCACATCACAAGGCAATGATACCAGAATGAGACAGACCCCTGAAGGTGTAGGACTAGGGAAAACCCTGATACTTATCCTGAGGTTGTTAATGGACAAGATTGATCTAAATGGTATTTATACTGAAAGAGTTCACAGGTCTCTGGCCCCAAAACCTTCCTTTTGCTTGTGAGCTTTAACTGTTGTATTCTTTATGTTCACAAGAGAGAAATCATTTCATGCACTGCAAGAGAAAGGAAAACCTGGTTTGCTGAGGTGAGGTGCATTTAAGAAAATGCTAGATAAAGAATTTGCAAGGCTGTTGTGGAGGTGAAGAGTGACTTTTGGGAGTGATAAAGAAATGACAAAACGAACAGAAAAAGTAGTCAAATGTTGAATAAGGTCCCCCGCCTTATTTTTCTAGAAGAAGAGAACCATCAGTTCCAAAAGCTTCATGAATCATAGAACTTAATAAATGTTCCATGAAATACTTTTGGATGGAAGGAGCATGGCAGCTTTCATGAAGTGATCTGGAATTCATGAAGATATTTCATGATGATGTCAGGTGCTGTTTTCCTGTGGTTCTCAAATAGACACATAGGCAGAGTTTCTGAAAACAACCCTCCCCCTCTAGGTGAACAGCAAATTGTCTGTGCTGCTTTAGGACTCCTTTTCTGCTGTCTACTCAGGGCTAAGAAGGAAAATCACAGTGGATCAGGTAGGAAGGGAGAGTGAGCTGGGAAATGGACAGGAATAATCAGGAGGAACAGAAGGATAATTAACATAATTATTTGTCATCACTTGGACAATTATATTTCTCGAAACTATATTTCTTGAAGTAATTGGATAATTTATATCCAGTAATTTAGATCCAATTAGTAAGAATTGTGCATAAAATGAGGAAATTATTTTGGATGAGTGGAACCTGATTGTTTTCAAATAAATATTCAAGAGATATAGTTATTGGTCTAAGAAAAATCAGCTAGAGTGGGATTTCCTAAAGGTTTAGCAAAGAACTTGGTCATAAAGATATATTCTCTCTCTGATTTCCCTAAATGTTTCTTGAAAAATAGCATGAAAATTACTGCATATAAAGAATGCTTTGTGTTTCTTGGAAGTTACCATTCATTTTCCAAAGGAGCCAGTACAGGAAACACAAATTGGAGTTAGATGTGAAAGAAAAAGGAGACAGTCAAGGCAGTAATAATATTATCCTCTCTTTCACAGAGCTGAGAATGAATGAAATGTCCATTTTAGCAAGCCAGGAAGAACCATGTGACTTTTTGTGCATTAAACTATTCAAAGTCATATATAACCACTAGCAGAGGTGTTAGGGGGCATAGGACAGTCATAAAATGATAACTCATTTTGTTCTTAGCAAATCTCAGTACTTTTTTATTTTCTGTAGTAGACATTTCTGCTTAAGATTTGGGTAATAAATTTTAATAATCTTTTACTGATTAATCATTTTAAATTGGCAAATTTGGAAATATGGTAAAGGGGATGACAAAGAAGAATTATTTCTATATGATAACTCTGACATTACAAAATAGTTCAATTGGATTATACAGGACACCTCTGACTTTGAAATTTAATGAATTCTGCTGCATCTCATGCAACCTGTACAATCTTAAACTGATAACTGCAGAAGGCAAAATTCCTTCTGTTGGTGGCACTAGAAATAAGTGTGTATATAATCATCCAGACACTCAGTGCTCGTATACTCAAACCAAATTTTCTGAAGCCTACTATGGATCCGTGTAATGGAGCAGTGGTATCTCTGAGCCTTGCCACCTTTCAGGAACATAGAACAGAGTTTTGGCAAAATGAACTGCAAATGAATGATAATGAGTCCCCCAAGACTAATTTTTGGCCTGTTGCATGGCCCCAGTTTAAAATTGGATAAAAGGGTTCCACATCTTTATGGAAGCCATTGGAATGTTTCTTGTTTACAATGAGCACTGATATCACTTCTTTCTGGTGTTAATGCAAAATTTCATCTCACGTTTGAACTATAGAATTAACTGGGAAATGTCAAAGCTACTTGAAATGTCTCTCTTTATAACAGAGGTTTCTCCCAATGGGATTTTCATAAGCAAAGTCAATTAAATGCTTGGGACAAAAATAACAAAAAATCTTGAAAAACATTGTAAAGGTGTTTGGAACCCACCTTCCAGAGCTAGCAGATAATGCCAATCAGTGGCAATTGCTTCCTTTGAGCCTCTGTGAGGGAGAAAATTAGCATCACTAAGCTGAACACCTTACCTAGATTTTTGCACATTTCAAGCTTCCTGTCAGCAGTCTGGATTTTTAATTTAAAAGACTTAATAAATGCTGAACATTTTTTGAAAAGACCCCAGGATGACCCTAGCTCTGTGCTAGAAGAGGCTGCAGCTTCCTGCTGTAGGAGTGGTTTTAAATGACCAGACCCTCAGAGAGATTAGGTAGCCTCTTTTCTGTTCTAGCATCTCATTTTTTCAGCACATAAATATGCATGGAGATAGAAGCAAAATTAACTGTGTCATTAAAACAATTAATTGAAACTACATGCCAAAGAAAGAGAGTAACTCTGTTGTGGTTACAGGGAAAAATAGGTCACTTTCGGCAGCAAATTCAGTTTTCACTTCTGACCCAATTAAAAAATACTTTGTTGAGAATAACTGTTACTTGCAGATTAGCAATCCAACATCCTATGTCTTTCAATTAGCTAATTATGAAGGATATTTCTATTCTAGGTCCTACAACGTAAAGATAAATCTCAGCTTCAGTGATGTATTAATGAGCAATGCCAGAATATGTATTGATTCATTACTATCATTTAATGACTTGGAAATGTTTGTTACTCTTAAAGTATTAGGAATGTTCCACCATCCCTCCATACTCAATTTTCTAATATGTTTTAAGGAAAGGAGCTTGAAACTTGGGATAAATATTTTGCTTGAAACTTGGGATAAATATTTTGCTTGAAACTTGAGATAAATATTTTTATAAGCTTTAATAAGAAGCTGACTATCTTTTCAAGGTTAAATATGACTGACTGGATTATACAATGGAAAATGTTCTTTTTAATTTTATATTTATTTAACAAGAGATTACTTATAATGTATCAGTTATCTCAAACACATAACATGATTAAAACTGTGAGGTATACAGCGGTGCTATCGTACAGACACTTTTGCATTTCTTGCATATCTTGAGGGAATACCTTCCAACTGAATAAGTGAAAAATGCTGACATTAGAAATAAAATTATATTGGTATTCACAGTGGCTTTATTTTTCACTTCCAATGTGTGTATTTCCTCACCTTCCAAGTGAGGGTGCTTAGTTACTAACACATTAATAATATTTTGTCCATATACCCTCATGTAATACTCATTACATCCTCTTAAAATTATTCTATCGTAATTTATATTTTATTGGCATAAAGCACCAATACTTAATAGAATTTACTATAGGTGAAAAGCAGTACTTAGAGAAATGAACAACGGCAGAATTTAATTAATGTTTCTAATAAAGAGGAAGGAAAAGTTTTAATGTGGGGGTTTTTAATCCTTTTCTTAATTTCACTATTGAAGCTAATGGAAAAAGCCTTATCTTATAAAAGTGGATTGTTGGAACAAAGTTTCAAGTCATTATTTTCTAGAAGACCAGTAAATAAATAGTAAAGAAAACACCATAAATTAAAATACCTATATAAGAGTTTCTTGGACAAGTCTAACTGGAGCAAAAAAAAATTTGTAACAATTTTATAACTTTTTCTGTTGGCTGCTTAAAAGTTTATCTTTTAATGTGTCTCTTTTGATCATTGTTCTAGTTATTGTTAGCTGTTTTTCTTTTCATTGTTTCCTGTGTAGAAATTTGCAAGTTCAGTTTTTCCCTTGCTGGAACATTTTACGAACTTTCTTGGTTTTATGTGTTCTGTAGGACCTGAGGAGTTGTATGGATTTTATTCTTACTTTATCAAAATAAATAATAGATCAGGCTCATTTTTTAATCTGCCATCTGTGAAACCTAGAAGAAAGAGTAGAAGATGAGGAAATAAGTCAAGAGCCAGCTTGACTGCTTACCCCTGTCAACCAGTTTTCCCTCAAGAGTGGGGCTGTCAACAGGAATCTAGCCCTAAAATAGTGCTTGATATTGCCGTATTATTTTTCCCAGAAATATTTCAAACGCCACATACCGCGGGCAAGAATGATTTCACCAGCCATAGAAGTGCACCTAAATCTGAAGTAGCATCACTAAATAAACGGTTTGAGTTAACTTTGAACAAAAAGTCTGTAATAGGAAGAAAAGGTACCACGTCCAGCTGAAACTGCAGCAAAAGTCACTGTACTGTTAGTACAGTCCAGTAGTAACACCTGGATTGCAATTTGCACAGGAAAACATGGTTTAAAAATTGTGAAATCTTTGGAAGCAGTTAAGCAGTACTTATTTCAGTGGGGCTGACAGTCTTGCTAAAAGTTACTTAAGGTGATGCTCCTAGCTCTAGTAAATCTCTTTCTCTGAAGCCAAGGTTTTAAAAGGTGATTGTTTTTGTCTTTTTGTTTCGTTTAATCAGTATCATATGTATATATTAATGAATATATACAATTTAAAATTAATCTGTTCAAAACAAAATTTGATCTTGATAGTTACATTTATGGCTGAAAACCATTTAATTTACTTATGTTTTTTTTTATTTAAATGAAAATCAGATATTACTAATTTAATTACATACAAAAATAGAATAAAATCAACATATTCAGTATCTCTATTTCCATACCTTACAACAGCAAAACACCTCAGAATTCAAAATTTTTTACTCATCCCTGTAATGTCTTTCTTCAGTGAATTTTTTCCATTTCTTCACTGGTTTGGATTTATCTAATAAATACGATGAAAAAAAATTGTTTTTCATTTAGACTCATTCATTTGAAGCTGAAGGACAAATAGAGGGAGAAAAATACAGGAAAGATTTTTTTTATATGTATACTTTTGAAAACAAACCAAACCAAACAACAAAAAAAAATGGTGTGAGAGGATGGAATGTGTTCGGACACAAACAGGCCAAGAAAGGAGCTCAGAAAATCACTTAGTCCAAGCTGTTTTTCCAAACTGTGAGCTCAGACCAGGCTGCTCAGGGCTGTGCCGTGTTGGGGCTTGGAAACCTACGAGGATGGAGCCAGCACAACC
This sequence comes from Pygoscelis adeliae, assembly GCF_000699105.1. NCBI lineage: Eukaryota > Metazoa > Chordata > Aves > Sphenisciformes > Spheniscidae > Pygoscelis > Pygoscelis adeliae. Next base: position 676,312 of record NW_008824238.1, on the reverse strand, counting down.
TTGCTGGGAACATGCGCCCCTGCCCAGCCCTGCCCACCTGGGGGAAAGCGTTACAATCAGTTCTCCTGTCTTTGCTGTGAGGAGATAGCATCTCCAAGAAGGGACCAATAACAAGTTACAGGAATAAGATGTATTGAAGGTCACAGGTAGGAGCTCTGAGCTCCTTCTCGGTTTGGCTCCTCACACATCATAGGAGCAGACCCTGAAAGTGTTATGTAGTGAAAATGCAGGACCCGATGGAAAAAATTTTGTCTCACTCTTCAGATTCACTGTAGACCTAGAAAAAAATCTTGACTTAAACATTATACTATCGGCTAGAGTAGTGGCAAACAGCTGTTTTCAAGGGCACTATCTCCTGTTTTTCTCTAATAGAAGCAATATAATTAATGTGTAAAAGAATGATGTTATTGCACATTAAGACTAGACCTGCAAGACTTAATATGTTAGATTAAAAAGCTAATTGAATTGAAATTTATGACCTGGTGGCTGTTTAAGCAATGACTTATAAAACACTTTCCATTGTATCTGCAATGCATAGACTAAAATTCCACGGAGTATTTGTGCTGGATTGATTTACAAAAGTATATAAAGTGATCAACTTTATCAAGCAAAGAGAAAGTTTACCAAGTTTGTTATTAATTAAAAGGACAAGCTTAGTTATGAAAACTTACTTCATTCTGTGAGTAAGCAAACTGTTGAGGTTTTGCCCTTTTAGCATTACTTTAGCCATGTTATTTAAATTCTTGTGTAATTATAAACCACATTTTGTCAATAACAGAAAGATTCAGGTCATTAAGTTTTAATTAATAGCACAGACTGATTAGCAATGGTTGAATACCATCAAAGTGACTTCTTTAATCTACTTAATGTGTATCAAGCACTCTAATTATTATTTTTATGTAAAGAATCCTAGTGCAGTTAAGCAATACAACCTCACTGTTACGACATCTTTACAATGTTATTTGAAAATTATAGGTGGTCACCATTTAACTAGTATTTGTTTTTAGATAATTTTCATAGAAGTAGTGATGATCCATAATGGTAGAACTTAAACATAAAACAGCAATGAAGACAATTTACTTCAACAGAATCTAATTAATAATGTAAAGCTATGTAATAAAGGATCAAAATAAAGAAAGCTGAAGTGAAAGACAACAAATGGTTCCTGTGATTTCTGTATAGAGTTACACTAAATTATATTATATTCACAGAGCTATGAATCTGTGAGAAAGTTTTGTCCCAAACCTACAAAAACATTTTGGTATTCTGGAACAGTTTTATGCACAAGACTGTCTTCATGTACTGAACTTTGAGCACATAATTTACTGATCAGTAGGACTCTTTGTGTGCTTAATTTTCAAGAGCACTCTAGTAACTTTTTAGAAGTTTGACACATGAATAAATGTGTTCAGAATTCAGCTTAAAAATTACACAGGCACAACCTATACTCATATTATTGCAGCCTTTCAATGTCTGTGGATGTAAGATTTCTGTGAGGGAGATCAAACCATCATTTAAGTGGAAATCTGTGTTATTTCTATCGTGTATCTGAAATTATTGTATATTATAGATCTCAATCTAACAAATTTTAGTTGTGAAGAGTCTTTATATTACTAATCCGTTATGTAATTACATTATAATTAATATTCTTCTAAATTATAGTGGTAATAGCTGTTGTAGAAAATTTTTGCTTTTAGTTAGAACATTTGTGGAAGCTGTTTACTGCCTAGTATATTAATAGAGAGGTAGTAGTATAATTTCACAGCTAGCTAAAAACAACAGTAAAAGTAACCTTTATTTTGTGACTCTCTTTCTTTCTCCTCTAGTGTGCTCCTGTGATGAGAATAAAGTAGTCTGTTAAATTTATGGGAAATCTTTTTATAGGGAAACAAGACTTTATAGAATACTTGACTTAGTTTGGTGAGCAATTAACATTTTTGGCTTAATGTAGGATAAATTCAGTATTTCAATAAACTGACTTATTTAATAGTTCACTTCTGGAGTTTAATGTAGAGAAGAGAAAACAACTATCATGGAGATGAATATGTTTTTGTTGAAACCATTTACTAAAATTCAGGCCCAGAGTAAGAGTGTACCTTTCTTTTTATGATTATATTCCCTGCATCACAGCATACTATAACCACCAAAATAATCTGAGTTCTTATTTAGGGTTATGATTGAAAAATATTAGATTCAATGATTAGGAATTCAAAACTTGAAGCTATTTGAGATTTTCTGGAAATTGAAATGCACTCTGCAGGAAAAAAATACATCTTTTCTTGAAGTAAGTTCCTTGCCATTTAACTGATGCAGTAAAGTGCAAAAGGAATAATACCTGAAAGAACTTTATAAGGTTTAAGATACTTAGGGTTCTGTTCTTATATTTTATTACCAGCAGTCATGTGTCACTTTTTATTATTGGTTGTTTATGGTTCTACTGCCTCAGCCTCCAGGCCCTGCCACCATAATTTTCAGAAATATTCTGCTTAGAGACTAAGCATAAGATATGAGACATTGTTATCCCAGAATAAGCCATAGCTCTGGCTTATTCTTGGAGAAAATGACATGGCAGTAAAAGAAAGGGAAGAACATGAAATAGATCCTGTTGGTCAATGTTTTCTAAATCCCTAAGGCTGGGTCTAAGTATGAATTGTGCGAACAGCTCTTGGCTCAGTGCCCCTGTGAGGCTTGGCTGCGCGTAGTCACCCTCCGGTGCACTGGTGTGTCAAGAAGAACCCTGCACATATGGGCTACACTGCACCAAGCCATTGCACAGTTGGTCAAGTCCGTGAGCAGGACACTTGCTATTCAGCTAACTGCTGAAGGTCCATGGCTTACCATGTACACATGGACTAAGGGATAGAGACGAGATCCATTGCTCAAAACTAGAATGCACTGAGGAAATGTTCCCTAGGCAGTGTTTGGGAAGAGTTAAACACAGGGCTGGATGCAGCCAAAGAGATAATAAAGAGCAGCACAGCCTTTAGGACACTGGATGTTGATGAAGGAGAGCTGCAGGTCTCGTGGCTCCCTCTGGTTAGATGCCTCAAAGAGGGACACATAAAAACCAACCCAGAGAAACGCTCCCTGATCTGCAGGGCTTCCCACTGGGGAAGCCACAAAGATAGAGGAATTTGTCTTAAGTTTCATTTCTCTCCTAGACCTCATTCAGAATTGTAGGTAGGCGCTCTCTGTATTCAGGAATTGCAGCTTAGAAAAAATACTGGTAAGGCATTTTATTCAATAACTTTTGACAAAAAATACTGAACTAGAAGAACAGAACAGAACAGAACAGAACAGAACAGAACAGAATAGAATAGAATGGAATAGGAATAGGAATAGCTCAGGTTGGAAGGGATCTCAAAAGATCATCTGGTCCAACTTCATGGGAAAGAGAGCCTAGATATTATCCCAATATTGGCTGGGAATTCATACTTACCTCATCCTATGTAAGGGCAGTGTATGTATGGCCAATGTATGTACATATGTACATGGGAATAATAATTATTATTATTAAGCTCATATTATTATTGGTTTTTTTTTTTGTTGTTGTTGTGGTTTCTGATTTCAATCCTCCTTCTTCCAAAACACAGGATTTACTTTTGACAGAGTTTCTGGGAACAAGGGGAAGTGTGCTTCTAGGTTGCATGTTTGTGTGGAGTATGTGAGAACTGTAGGCATTTATGGTGGTTTTCATGTTGAAACCAGATCTAGTTACAGGAGTTCTTGTGTAACTGAGAAGCAGCAATCAAGGCTTGATAACTGCTTTGAGTATAGATACCTATATTCTGTCATACTCACATTGTAAGCCCTCTTCTGGATCTGGCTGTCACATCCTCTTTCAGATGCAATTTAGATTTAAAATGTTCAAGGACTTAATTTTTTAAAGTACTTAGACAAATTGAGACCAATAGCAGAATGTTGAAAATATCTGATTATATTATATTTCGAATTCCCACTTGTGTTCAGTCTATACCAGATGATTCTTGCATGCTATTATGTATCTGACTTCATCTGTGGGTGCTTGGATAACTGTAGTCTGACTGTACATCTCCCTTGTTTTTCTTTAATATTTTACCTCAGTTTAAGAAATCATGTTGATGTGGGGGTCAGGAAACTTTGAAGAGCCAGGCTACACGTAAGGAGAGTTGCTTTCAAAGCATACCACAGCTGGAGGTTCAGTTTCATTTTTAATTGTGAAGGTCTAGTTTTCTTTTTAATCATGCTAGGCATTTGATATCAATACTATCTTGTGGTAGTGTTCCACAAGTGAATTATATGTTAGGCTGGTACGCTTCTTCGACATAAAGGTGTGCGTGCTGCAATAGCTCTCTACCTAAGCATGGGAAAATCAACCCTGCAGACACTACTCTGCATATGCAAAAAGAAGAAAAATGTCTGCTGATTTTTCAAGCAATATGATAATATCATCCAGATACAGAAGGCAAGATTAACACTTAAAAAGAGATTCAATGGTATCTTAAATTAATAGAAATACAATCTCCAGACTTTAATATTTAATGCATAACAACATTCATCACTGGTAATACAGCAGTGATAATGAACTGCAATAACAAATCTATGATTTTTTTTTTAAACCTTTACAAGACAGGTTGCAATCTCTCCCTCTTCTTCACTTTCACTTTTGTAGCATGACATGTAGTATGTATAAACTCTATTTAGAGAGAAAATTTGCCACAAAATTTTTCACAATGTGAAAGATTACTTATTCACAGAAAGTCAAGCAGTAAAGCAGAAAATGTCTGTTTGAATGAGATTTCTTTTTTGTGTATAATGTCATATTCTCTGCAGTACAGGAGGAAGTAAATGGTGTTAGAAGCAGTAAAACTCATTTCTTCTTATTATTGTAATACTGACCTTGGCATTTTGTAAAATAACCCCCCATTTAAAAATAAAAAATGAACAAAATAAATGAACTGTTCAGATTAGGAAACAAATGCTTAAGACATACTTAGGGACCAGTAAAAAGTACTCTAATTTCTGTGTTTTTCTGTCCTCTGAATAGAGTTTTGAAGTATAACATCATACCCAGCCCCTGGGAATTTCAGATCCACAGTACTCTCTACCTTGTTTCAAGCAGTAGAAATAGATGCTGGAGATTTTACAGCAAAGGTGTTAAAAAACTAAGCCCTCCTATTAATAAACACCCAAAACATTACAAGCCATATCAATATGTAAGAAAACAAGAAAAATAGAAAATCATTAAAACACAGAAACACTTAAAAATATCCTAAATACAACATCCCAAGCAAAAAATCCCCAAACTTGAAACATGTTGTTCTTACAAGAAAGCACATTTTTATTTTCTTGCTACTTATAACCATTTAAATGTATAAATGACTGGATGAAGTCTTACGTAGTGGGTTGTGCTTGTGTCATGGGCTTATCTCAAGTGACTCAGAGGACTTATGTCAACCAGAAAAAAAAAGGGACAACTAGTGTGAAAGTGGAGAAGGGTATAATATCTCCTCCTGTCCCCAGGTATATTTGCAGAGGTGAAAAAAACCCACAAGTGAAACAAATGTGCAAGTCTGAGGGACATATCAGAAGGCTGGTGCGGGTTTTTTGCCTTTTTTTTTTTTTTATGGAAACTCCCACATTTCCAGGGTGAGAACAAGAACCTTATTTCACCATTGGTCTGTCTGAGAAAACTGATAGCAACTATGTATTTCACATGTTTTATTTTAGCTTTCAGCACCTCACCACCATATAAAAGGAGAGAAGTCTTTCAGGGAAGAAAGTCTGCAGGAAAACTGCATATGCAGAGTAAATCAAAGAGTAGAAATTTAGTCAAACTAAAGGTGAGTTTCACCTTGCAGATTATGACACTCAAGTCAAGATGTCTGCATATAGGATTGAATTTACTTGCCTGAACATAGGCATCTTAAGACATCTGAGATTACTAAGGCATATAGATGCCAGCAGTTATGGAGCTATGAGGGGGCTGCACCTTTCTGGAACAGGGCTAGGATGTAGGTGGGATGCTCCAGATTGTCTCCTATGGCACTATATACATTTGTTTTAGCAATTGAATCTTTCACTAGGTGTCTACATAAAAACTGCTTGTCTAAACCATCATTATACCTAATGGTGATGTTATCGTTGACAAAATAAAGGTCTGTTGTAAGGTGATGTGAATATATCTCTAAGCTCCGTTGTCTGTGTATAATGGGCACTTAGACACCTAGTGCATAAATAAACAAGCACCTACATCTAGGCACCTAATTTAAGGGTCTTAATTTGTGGGCTGAATCCTACCTTTTATCTGTGGAGATTTATATAAAGTATTGTTCATATCAGAATGTGAAATTCAAGATTTCAATGACGCAGATAAAAAAAGACTTAACATATTCATGAATAAACAAATCTCCATATCTAAAACAGATATCTATCAACTTACTAGAGGCCCAGTGACTTGATTTTATTTTATTAATCAAATGTGAAATTCAGATAATGTTTGTGGCCTTCATTTAGATTAAAAAAAAATCAAAGAGAAAATAATTACATCAAGTTCAACATAATATTTTTTATATAAATGTGAGTTCAAATCCAATGCTAATGACCTCTGATTTTTATGTGAGGTGAATAAGGGTGCAAGGGTTCTTATTTACAATGATAGACTTTCCTGAATGATCCATTTTATCAACAGCTTCTTGCAAGTGAAAAAAATAGGGAGAATGTAATGATTTTTATAAAAAATTATGTCAGGAAATTTCTGAGGTTTAGGAAATGCACAACAAGAGACCCCAGTCAACTGGTTGGAAAGTTTCATTTCACATGAAATACAGGAGAATTAAGTGAATGTTTCAGAGCTGCTCAGTTCAGATTCTCATTTTCCATTCCAGATACCTTGCAAACAGGTACAGTTTTGGGGCATCTCATGTCACAGATCAGTGCTTCAACCCTCAGATTGCAGAGTAAGTGACGGATTCTTACTTAGGTCTCAGCCATACCCCAGATTTCTGCTCTAGTCAGTATGGAGGATAAAGCATGATCCAGCATGAATACACCCATGCAAGAAAAAAACCCACTACCTAAATTGCACCAAAAATTTTTACTTTTTTTAATAGAAAGGCAAAGTACAATTGATACAAAATGCAGTCAAGAAGAACAATTTGCTACTGTAGCATAATTTTGCATAATAAAATATCTTTGTTGTGGATATACATTTCTTCTCTCCTTTTGGAAGCCGTTATACTTCATAAAACTACTCTAATATTCACTGGATGAAAGAGAGAGGGCCATTTGTCCCAAGGCTGAAGGTAGTAGCCTTGAATATCGCAAATCAAAATTTTTGTTTGTGGCTACCTTAGAATGCCAGGGTGAAAACACCCGAGTTTGAGTTTCCCACTGAGCAACAAGTTAGTTCCTGTTCTTAGGTGCTTCCTCTCACTAGCTCATCTTATTTCTCCTTTTGCTTTAGTGCTAGAAAGTCATATTCCACTGAAACTAGAGTAGACATTCAAAGTGACCAAGTGGCAAAAATACTCTGGACTCTTCCTGTTTCCACCTGGTCTGGCAAACACCTCTAAATCATACCTAAAGGGCCTAGTGTGGCCAGCAGGACTAGGGAAGTGATTGTCCCCCTGTACTCGGCACTGGTGAGGTCACACCTCAAATACTGTGTTCAGTTTTGGGCCCCTCACTACAAGAAAGACATTGAGGTGCTGGAGCATGTCCAAAGAAGGGCGATGAAGCTGGTGAAGGGTCTAGAGCACAAGTCTTATGAGGAGCGGCTGAGGGAGCTGGGGTTGTTTAGCCTGGAGAAAAGGAGGCTTGGGGAGACCTTATTGTTCCCTACAACTACCTGAAAGGAGGCTGTAGCGAGGTGGGTGTCGGTCTCTTCTCCCAAGTAACTAGCGATAGGACAAGAGGAAATGGCCTCAAGTTGCACCAAGGGAGATTTAGATCGGATATGAGGAAAAATTTCTTTACTGAAAGGATTGTCAAGCATTGGACCAGGCTGCCCAGGGAAGTGGTGGAGTCACCATCCCTGGAGGTATTTAAAAGACATGTAGGTGTGGTGCTTAGGGACATGGTTTAGTGGTGGACTTGGCAGTGTTAGGTTAACAGTTGGACTTGATGATCTTAAAGGTCTTTTCCAACCTAAACGATTTTATGATTCTGTGACTTTATGATTTGCAGCAGTGGAGTTTCTTTGTTCCTCTCACTGAATCATTGCTCATTAGCCTTATCTTTAGTAACAATTTCCTTTTCTCATGCTGTGCAGACCCAGTGAATCTTAGGTAAAATGGCTTCAGGCTCGGTACAGTACTTATGCACACATCCTGTGGTAGATTTATTAAGATACAAGAAGATGAATCTCAAAGGCAGCACATACAAGCCTGGGCAAGTCTTTTCTACAGATTCCCTTTTAATGTCATCATTTCAAAGGATCATTGTTCATATCCAGTCATAAATTTCCAAAAGACTATTTCATTAAAAAAATAAAAATTAGGTCAAATATGGGATTTTGGTGCCCAGTTATGCAATATACACCAGTCACATTGTCTCATGTTGGTTATAAAGATCATAAATTTACAGGTCAACATGGACATGGAAAGGCAGGGTCAGGGAGTTTCACATGTGGATGTAGTAGTGCTACCAGCTGTTATATAGCTGCTTTTGCTTTGAATATTACTGTGCCTCTTGATACTGTTATAAAAATGACAAGGGTTTTCCTCTTGATAATTCATTCTGATTAGTCTTTTTGGTTCGGAATAGCTTTTCTTATTGAAAATAATTGACTGTTTTTATTGCTACCATTAACCACCAATCCCATTCCTTCCCTTCTCTTGTTCCTAAATACAATTTAAAAAAGCCCACCCCACAACAAAAGAGTTTAAAAAACATATAATCTTAAAAAGTTTAAATTTAGAAATATAAAATAGAGAGAAAGTTCAAGAAAATATTTGTTCAGCTATCACTTTCTGATAACTTCTCTGACTGGAATAGTGACACCATGTCAGCCAATGCTTATAGATTTATGCCGTAGCTTTTCTTTCCAAAATGTTACAGGGGCTGCTCTGGTGGAGCCAGTTCCTGTCTAACATTATGAAATTTTTATAAGCCACAGATATCCGAAGAAAAAATCTTCAAAAGCTTTTAAAAATAGAATAATCTAGATGGCAGAATAAAGACCGATACTGAATCTGCAACAGTTTAGATTTATTCTGTTCTAGTGTTGAATTTTTACTTTGTCTGGAAAAGAATAGAAATACTAGAAACTTGTCTTGCAAAACACGACTGGCAGTCACATGTTGAGGATTAAAATTTAATTCTACATATATGTGTTCTTTCAATTGTGGGAAATATGTGAACTTGTGATAGTCAATATATTCAACCCACTTTATTATAAAGAATGCACTGATACAAAGATTAATGAGAAGGGTAGAATATTAATTGTTGTCTTTTTATTCAACACAGAGTCGGTCCTGAATATAATGGCATGGATAAAGAAAGTCTGCATTTTTGAACAAGAAATGGTTTATTTTTATTTTTTTACTGACCCTGTTTGGCACTTGTTGGAAGTTTCGTTCCTGAAATAAGAGTTCTCTTCTACAAACAGAGAGAACAGTATTTTACCACAGAGACTCAGGGTTATTTGAAGACCTGGGAATTGTGTGTATTTCTGTCATGAAATGAAAATGGTTCTGAAACTAGAATATCACCTTGAAAAGGTGAATAGACTAACTTGTTAATAACCATCTTCAAGAGCTAGTCAAAGTGGACAAGAAGGGTGCATCAGAGCAAGAGAAATCCCCAAGGAAAATTTCAGTCAGCTCTGAATTTTTACACCTAAAATCTCCCTAGGGTAATAATAGCACTGTGTTCATTGCAAACAGCCCACTGGCCCCCAGGAATAGCAGAGCACAGAAACTGGCAGAAGGGTTAATACTGCTCCTCGTCCTGCCATTACTTTTAGTAGGATAGCAAGGCAAACTGCATTAACTGTTATTCTAATATAGCAACGAGGAAAGAAAATTATATGGTACTACTTTAAGTGCTTAGATATGCAACTGAAAAATCAGTCCTAACTGGGCTACTCATGTAACATGAGACTTGTATCTATAGAATTCAGACGTCACAGGATCTCTCTGCCTCAGTTTCCCTATTTTTACAGTGAGGACATGATCTTTATTTATTCCTCCCTATAACTGTTGCAATGATGACTTGACTAGTAATCACAGACAACTATGAACAGCTGAAGGATTATGAAAATACAAAGTTTTTATTCCTGTTATTGTGTTGTATAATACATTGTTCTCTCATCCTCCTTACTATTAAGTATCAAATGCAATTTGTACAATAAATGTATTATGGCCGTAATCCATGCTATTATAACTTTAGAAGCCATAGCGGTGTGATTTACTTGCTTCATAAATATACATGGATAGCTAGATTTAAACTCTTTTTTTAATTAAAGTGAGGGGGCAATAGTTTCCCTTCAGCTTTCTGGTTGTGTGCCAGCACAGAGCTTTCCTGGGGCTTACTCCTGCAGTCAAAATGTTCTTAACACTTGACTTGCGAGCAGCATTAGCTCCCAAATAAGTGTGTCTTCTCCATTAAACACCTAGACCTCCCTTTATTCTCAAGATTAAGCAGAATCTCCTTTCTACTGGGGCTAACAATTCCTTTTTATTTAAAGATAAATGAAACTCAAACACCATAAATATCACATGCAAAACGATGCAATGCAGGCTTATTTGTATGCTTATAGCCTCATATAAATTTATAGTTCTGCACAATTTTTTAATTACTTCTGTTATTAAACCTCCTTATAGAAGCAATAAGAGTTTGTGAAGAAAAAAAACAATGTTTAGCATTTCATAGCAAAAATAACCTTCGGCAACTGTCTGATATTTCTCAGCTTGCCTTGAGTTTACTTCAAAGGAAAAATCAGTGGGCAAAACTTAGAAATCTCAGATGTCTCCCAACCTTATCCCCAACTTAAGACTTCAGATAGCTAGAAAGGTTTCTGGCTTTAGCTAACCATTTTCTGTGCAAGCAAAGAAAAAACAGAGGGAAAGAAAAGTGAAAAGTATTATAATAAAGCTGAATTACTTTTTCCCTTTTTATTTTTAGCTTTGTCTGCTTTGTGGAAGCTGAGGGGTGCAGAGGGCTATAAGCTGGCCTCCTGCCTGTGAAAGGAAACAATTGCATTTGATAGCAGCCTGGCAAGTGCCAAAAGGGCTTGCCAAACCATACCCTTGTGCAATGTTAGTTGAAATTCCTCCTCTGATTCAGAAAAGATCCTTACTTCACACTTTCCAGATCACTGTTTTGTAAGGAAGGGAGATCATAAGTGTGGTGACCAGAGACAATAATCTTACTCACAAGGTATGTAGAGAGAACCACATGTTCACACTAATATGAAGGCTTTTATTAGATATATATTACTGCATTAAGGAATATCACCAATTTGACCCATAGACCATATTCCAGGCACACTTTCATACAATTTATTGTGTGTCAACAGAAGTCGCAAGTCTCAGATTACTCATTTCATCAGATTAGTCTAGGACTTTCTATATTTAAAGTAGAAGAGCAGTGATAGCAATTCTTTATAAATACATTAGAATTTCATTCTTACACACTGATTTCAAAACTGTCTATCAAGACCAAAAATGGTAGATTTTTTTCTGCACGTATTTGTAAGACAAGTTGTTTTTTTGGTATGCAAGGTGATACTATTGCTATTTAAATTCCGTGTGTGTTGAAATGCAGATAATAACTAATCAGCAACTAATAACTGATCAGCATCTTCAGGATATTTGTTAAGAAGTGGTATTCCTCTTTTCCTTGACCTAAAGGAATTCTCTCAATGAGTGCTCTTACTTAAGAAGCTTTTAACTGAGAAAAAGCCATTAGAGCAGACTGTAGTTAAGTATACATTTGGTGTCTAAGAGTTCTTGCACATGACAGTTAGGAGAATCTGCAACACAGATCCCTACAGATTTATCTCCCAAACTGCTGAAACAATGGGAAGTCTGTCATTATCATGTAGCAATTTGGGCTCTGCTCCAAATGAGAAAATTCCTTTCAATGTGTGCATACTAACCGCAACAAGTTGATTATGTGTTATGGAATTTAGGTGCTTACTTGAAGTTGTTTGCTCAAAGTTACTGCTGTCACATAAAAAATATCAGTGAGAGAAGAAGGGGACTAGGATTTCCAAGGTAAAATGAACAGGACAGTGGTAAGACAGTACAGGAAAGTAAACTGCTGTGCCAGGGAGCTGCCCATGGGGAGTTCTCTAGAATCAGCTTTAATTAACGTTCCAGTCCACAACCCTTGTACAAAAGCTGAGATCTGATAGAGATTGCTAATACCATAAAGCTTTCCTTTATCATTTTAACTCAAATGAATGACATCGAAGACTGGAGTAATAGAAATGGCCTGAAGTATAATAGTGTAAAAAGGCAAGGCCAGGAATGTGGGGTTACTTAATGAAACCTCTAATTATAAATTAGGTGTTTATTAGTAATAGATCACTGAGAAAGAGGGGGACCGCAGGGTCATCCCAGAATTACTATCATCAGGCACAAATATTTTGCAGCCATGGGAAAGACAAGTATGTAACTAAAATTTATCAGAGATGTTTTCAACTGACAAAAGGTATGACTATACCTACTGACTAGTCACAGGCAAGGCCTCATCTTAAATACACCACCTTTGCTTAGGAGATGTGATTTCAAATGGGAATAAGTGCAGAGAAGGACTACAAAACTGATCACAGGGAGACAGAACCTATGATACTAGGTGAGTGTGAAAGGGATTGTTTCATTTAACCTAATAGACTGGAGGCTGAGAAGGGAGAGAATTGCTGTCTGTATGTAGAGTACATGTAAACCCTAAGGAAAGGGAAAAAAAAAAGAAAACAAAACCATCTGAAATATAATTTAATCCAGGCAGTAGAACAAATGCATCTAGAATGGCCCAGAATAAATTTTGATGGGAAGTTAGATACTGGATCATTAAAGCAGTGGTGTTCTGGAAATGTTCCCCAGAAGTAATGGAAGAGAAAAACCTAACTACTCTCACAGTGCTAGAGCTGGCATCTCTTGTTCTCTCTTGTGACCAGCAGGAAGCTGGGTATTCTTCGGGGAAGCTGAGGCTCAGCTATTTTCTTCTCAATGTGGGAACAAGTAAATGGGGAATTCACCTGCAGATGACAAAGTCAGTATATTATATATCTCTTGGGATAGTTACTTGTATGTTTTGATAAGGATTGAGAAGAAATTTCTGTGAAGATCAAGCAGATTAAGGTTGAAATTTCTTATTTGCTTTCCTCACAGTATCAAACATACATTATTTTCACAATATTTCACAAACTGGTGATACTGCACTGCTCCAGCATGTTCAGAAGTCCTCCAAAGTTAAATATCTCTTACTCTAGTGGTAGTATACTGATTTCCCAAATCCCAGAGATTCAAGACAGCAGATGGAGACTACATCTCAGCAGATGAGATCACTTTACTTATCATGGCCCTTTTTACCTAACAAGATTCATAACTGCACTGAAAAATTGCTGATTTTTAAAATCAATGTTTTCAAAATGCCCTAAACTGTGCAATACTGAACTTAGCATACAGCTGAACAGCTACTTCTATAAATAAAAACTGTGAAGTGATATTTGATTCCATTACTTCAGCAGTTATTTCATCCTTTCATCTATGACACAACCAAAAGCATAAATTTGCAGAAACCAAATCCCAGAGATTCAAGACAGCAGATGGAGACTACATCTCAGCAGATGAGATCACTTTACTTATCATGGCCCTTTTTACCTAACAAGATTCATAACTGCACTGAAAAATTGCTGATTTTTAAAATCAATGTTTTCAAAATGCCCTAAACTGTGCAATACTGAACTTAGCATACAGCTGAACAGCTACTTCTATAAATAAAAACTGTGAAGTGATATTTGATTCCATTACTTCAGCAGTTATTTCATCCTTTCATCTATGACACAACCAAAAGCATAAATTTGCAGAAATAAATATTTGCCCATATTTAAAACAAAAAGGAATAACTGAATGTTTTCTAAATAAAAATAGAAAAAAAATATGAGTGAAAGATTACTCTAATTTTTAATTAAAATTGAGACTGTCAGTGTCAAAATGGCTTCTTCAGCAAGATGTGTAACAAAAGAGAATGCACAATTCTGAAAGATGGTCACAAGCCTATTAGCCGAATATGGCAAGCTGATCTTGGCATGACCAGTTTCACATATCTGGAAATTTAAGTAGTCTCAACAAACGGAAAATAGTCTATTAGGGCTTCAGTGACTATCATTATGGTAAAATAAGTCTTTAATGTGGTTGCTTTTTACACCTTTTTTAGCTAGTAAATTTACTTCTCAATGACAGTTTATTTCCTTAGACTTAAAAGTCACTGTCAGAAAATGCCATTTGAAATTTTTGAGAGTCCACTATAACTGCCTTTTAAGTTTTCTTGACTAGCACAGAAAATATGGAACAGCTATTAAACTGCTGTTCCCCTAATAAACATTAATTATAAGACAGCAGGTGATTAATCACTGATAATGAGCTATAGATGACTTTTAATGGTCAGCTAATAGTGTCATGGGCCTTTAATACTGAAAATAATTAAAATTAATAACAGACTGTATGGTGAATATGCATGATAAAAATGCACTTACAGTACAAAAGCAGGCACCCAAATATAGGAGGAATATCTTTCCCTGTGACCATGACACTTTAGCTCAGTGCTTAGGGCACTTGCAAGGGGGGAAGACCTGAATTATTGTCCTGGTTTTAAGGACCATTTGAAACAGGGCTTAGATTTGGGTTACAACTTATGACTGCTGTTTTTTCCTCTGAAGGTGAAAGTCCTAACCAGCATACTGCAGTTATTCTCCCTGGTTGTTCTTCCTGGCACAAAAAATCTTTAATTATAGCATGGAGAGTGAATCCTTGATGGGAAAGAAACCTTTTCCATCACCTTTCCATTTCTGGAACAGCCTATAGGTGATTACTAAGTCACTCTTCTGAAAACAGAGATTCTTTCTCCCTGGCTGCAAAGAAAATGTAATCCTGGCCTTTCCTTCCTAGATGGCACCAACTCAGGACAACTTTGCCCAGGACAAAACGATGTCAGGGAGTGTGCTACTAGCTAAATAGTACAGTCAACTGTAGGATGGTGCTTGAGCCCATGTCCTGCTGAGCATTACAGATTCTGGGACGAGGACTTTAGGTCTTACCATGCTGGTATTAAACCAGGTTTTTCAAGGAGCCCTTTCACCATTAGTAGCCAAATTAATAATCGAGAATTCTAATGTTAAGGCCATATAGAAAAGCGATTTGCTGAAGGTAAGAAAATTCATGACCATTTGGGGAATAAAGTTTTGCAAATTTTGTTTTCAACATAGTGTGTAAAAGCCACTGATAAGTATAGGGTTTTATATGTCAAAAACAAAAGAACCAGTCAAGGTGGGAACAGATGTGAATTCAATCTCTAAGTAGTCTTGATTTTGCAATAATTTTCCTACTTTACACTGTCGCCTTCTATTTTTTCAGCCCCTGTCGACATGCCATGTTGTCATGCCATGTATTAAATCCTGATCAGTCAAGCATTTACACAGGTGAGCATCTTTGCAAGTGCCAGCAGCTACAATTAAGCGAATTTGACCACCCATGTGAGCAGTCTCTTGGATTTGCAAGATTTTCTGAGAGTTCACACGAGATTGCAAGGTTTTTGCAAGTGATACAGTAACAGTGAAACTTTCGGTTTTATTCTAATTTTACACCAGGGCTATTCCATTCACATCAGTGGAGCTACTTCCACTTTGCAGTTATGTAAACAAAAAGGACATTGTGTTCAGCATTTTTCTGGGTGCCGTACAAACAGATAATGTAACAGACTTTTAATAAAAACCTCAGTCATCTAGTTTAATTAAGAAATCACATAGAACACCACAGAATTAATATTATTGATTTTTACTACCATCTCATTTGCTTTTTGGATTAGTGAAAGATTCTTAGTAATCGTAAATGAGCAACTTGAAAAGGTCATAGAAAGTAGGTGAGGAAGGGAAGAAGAAAAGAGAGTCTGGGAGCAGAGACGCAGGGAAGGAGGAGGAGGAGTGAAAAATAAGAAAAATATGAAGAAAATCAAGAAACAGAAAAGGAGAATGGGATAGGAAAGAACATAAAAACAGGAAAGAGAAGAAGTAGAAAGATGAGACCTATAGTAATCATCTTTCAAGTTGTCTTGGATTGGATTTTTGCGCTTTTTTGTTTTTTTTTTTTCTTTTTAAATCAATGGATTGTTCATTTATCAATAGAATAAAACAAAAAATATAAGGCAAATGTGAAATATTTAAAAAAAATATTTTTTTTATTTCACCATTCAGCTGAGAGTGTTGACAGTTATAGCCGATGTCCTTAAAGTAATGAAATAATAATGTTGCATTTAAATATGCCTTGACAATAAGCTTAGGGTAATACCCTATCAGTAACAAAAGGACAATTTTTTTTAATCACAACTGAACATAAATCATAGAAAATCAGTCATGATATTGCCTTGGCAAAAGCGCTATTTTCAAGGCTGAAGATTTGGCAATATGAGGTATTTATTATTATTGTTATTAATAGTATTACTATTATTACTGTTGTTATTATTATTAACAGTAATAATAGTAATAATAATAATCTTCATGATTAAAGATGATTCCTTACAAGGACATCTTGGTCATTTGAAACTTTCAGAAAATTGTAGTGTTTTGGACAAGAGCTTATATGAACTTGCTGCCAGATTTCAGATGAGACAGAAAACCAACCTTCTAACTGCTTGTAGTCATTAAGGAGCAGAAGATACTTTCTGGAAGAGTTGCACTGTAGAGCACCCACTGTGCTGGCCAAGTTCCAATGTGGAAAATTACATTCTGTCTACTGACAATCGCCTCTTCTATTTCAAAAGGCAAGTCCTGTTTTTTGCCTACTGTCCTAGATATTAGACGTGGCTAACCTGGAGTGTGATGCTATATCCATCACATGCTTATCTACTTTGCTGAATTGTCACCGTGATCCATTTATTAACTCTATTAAAGAAGTGGCCCATTTTAAATCAGGGGGATGGCAATTTAACTTCTGTATAAAATACAAGAAAGTACTACATGTAACATTCAGATCAGAATTTTAGGCACTAATAATTCAGGAAAGTGACATGCTAGGTTTCTTGTATTAATGATAGCTCTGTCTCAATATAC
This sequence comes from Pygoscelis adeliae, assembly GCF_000699105.1. Classification (NCBI taxonomy): domain Eukaryota; kingdom Metazoa; phylum Chordata; class Aves; order Sphenisciformes; family Spheniscidae; genus Pygoscelis; species Pygoscelis adeliae. The sequence continues at coordinate 659,058 of NW_008824238.1, read as the reverse complement.
TTTTCTTGTATCCTGTAAAGCACATTTAAACACACAGATAAGATGCTCTTTCTTAAAACAGCTGAGTATTTGCACAGTTTTAGGCACCTGCAAACACCCATCAACTTTGGCTTGTAGATATACAAATTGCATTTTTAATTTATAAAGAGGCAGGATGCGAATTTTAAAAGTTCAAATTACTTAATTGGTCTTTTGCCAACACTGAAGCTGGAGCAGATTTAGAATAACGTTGAACCCTTCCAGAAATACCTCAATTGCAAAGGCAAGTGATTAGAACTTCCTTAACTCTTTTTAAAGACAGTCATGTTGAAAGAGAACCTGTCTTTTCAAGTAATAAGGTGAATGTCAGTGGAAAGGGTAATGCATATGTGCAAGCCAATATAGTAATGTACAGCTCCAGCAATACAGAGCTCAAGAGACAGCAGCTACAATGATTCGTCAAAACACCGCGGGACCCTGCAGGAGGAACAGCAAAGTACAGCAAGATCATTGTCATTATTTTAGTAACAGGGCAACTATTAGGACAGGATTAGTTTTTCCTTATTTTACCTTGTAATTATATATAACATCCTTGATAAGATTAAATGCTGTGATAAAATCTGCATTTTTGCTTAGTTGAAAATAACAACTGTACGTGTTTTCAGATGAGCAGATAATTTAAAATCTCATCATCAAACTCGTGTCAGGACTTCTTCAAAGATTGAAATCAGTCAGATTCTGTTTCATGTTCAGGCATATAATTGTCACAATGGAAAGAGACATAATGCTTCCATAGCAACACATTAAATACATCAGGTCCAAGCCTTGGGAACTACTGACATAAATTTAACAGGAATGTTCAAGTATTCTTAAGAAAAAAGGGTTTTGTTTATGCTTCATGTATATATTGAAGTACATCTGGTATTTCTTATTGATTAAGTGAAATTTACTCTATACACCAGTGAAGCTAAAGACAACCCCACACTCCCATCTTATGTATTGTACAAAATCTATTAGTAGATGGACACTTAATAGCTGTACAAGTATATCTTAATGAACCTTAGGATGGTATAGCTTTCCTTGTAATTACTGACAACTATGTTGCTTTAGGTTTAAGATCATGCATGCTTATCAGAGATGCCATTGACTTGTACTTGTTCTGTTTATTGATTGCTTAATTAGTTTCCAAGATAGCTAATCAGGGACAGATGTAAGTGTTTAAGCATCTCTTGCTGTGTCTTACTCTGAGCACAAAATTGTGGAGCAGCTGTGTGATTTGAAGAAATAAATTAACCTCACTGTACTGAACTAGTTTGAATCATGGTATAGGGTACAATGTTGGTGTAGCAATACCATCTATAATGTGAAATTAATTTGGGGGAAGCTGGTAAGCTGACTCATCCTCCAAAAAGTAACAGGAAAGAAAGCTTTCTTGGCTTTCCAAATGATAGTGCAAAGACAACCTTTTTTCTTTTTCTTTCTAGGCTGTTGTTTGCTAAATGTAGTCTCTAACAGTCAGAATAAAAAGATTTTTGCTCACAATAACTACCTGTAGGGATTTCTCTGTCACAGAAATAAACTCAAGTAAATGTCAACATTCTTAGCAGGGAACGTTATACATTACTGGTGAAGCTGGGTAAATAATGGACTATGGAGAGTGGTATCTGTCTCAGAAATTTAAAAACTCATTTTAAGCTAACACAATGTTTTGTTTTGATGAAAGCAAAATTCTTTGCTTGAAATTGGCTCTTTTAAAGTGGTATCAAATGTTTATCTTGAATAAAATTACAAAAATTATTGAGGAGAAAAAGTTTCAAACTAAAAAATCCAAATGTTTTTGGACAAAAAGCTTGATATTATTTATAGATTTTCTGAGAGATTGTATTCCTTAATGAATAGTTCAGCATAACCGATGCAAATTCACATTATTTGGGCTTATTGAATCTGCATTATAAAACAAAGTGCTTGGTGTAAAAGGTAGTGCACAGTTCTACCCATAATAATACTAATACCATGTATAAGAATAATCTGGCTGTCTAAGCATCGACCTAAGAGTAGGAATTCCATATTTATAATTCGGTATTACTATTTCCCATGGTGTTAAAATCTAAAAAAACCCTCTTTTCTTGTTTTGCCTTCATAATAGAAATGACCCATAGACCCATACAAAAAACAATTTTTTTTCGGGTTTTAATGAAGTATTTGATGTTAATATAAGAAAGAACATCCACTGCTGCATAACTGTTTACATAGAATTCATGCCTTCCAGTGACCTCTGATAGTTTTACCAGGGGTTCAGTGTCCTTTTTACCATTACTTTTTAAAAGATGATCAGGAAAACACTGCACATCAGCAGAAAGCTGTCAAAGTTTAACACGTGTTTTCTAGTCCTTTTCCCAATATAGGCTGAAGAGTCCAGTACTCAAAAGTATGTCTTTATTATCTGAGAAACTGCTCTGCCATGCTACCCACAGCTGTTTAATACGAGACCAGAGCAATGGCGTTCAAGACCTCTATTGTATCTGTAGGCAGGAGAGATGTGAAGATTTGCTTAGCAATCAATCTCACATTTAAACTCAAAGGACGCTGAACCAAGACAGCGCTTTAATAGAAGTCAGTGGAGAAGAAAAGTGGAAAAAAAAAAGGGGGGGAGAAAAAAAATTTCTAAAAATCTTTACTAAAAATAATTTATCACAAGTGAGACTTTGAAATACGGAACAACTTAACTGTTATCAGAAAATCCATACATCATTTTTATTCTCAACAAATATATCAACCTATGATTAACTTACACAGATATATGAACATTTAATTTTTTTTCTAATGCAACATGTATGCAAGGTCATCTATGCACAATTTAGTAATAGTGCATCACTACTAAAATATTGATTCCTGTATCAATCACCATTTTAAAAAAAAGAACAAACTCGGAAGAGAGCATGCTTGAACCTATGGTTGAAAGAGGGTCTGCATGTTAATTATCACTCGCCAGTATTTTGCCTAAAATTCTGAAATAAATCATAAGATAATATCAAGATAATTCATGATTTTGAAACTCATTAAGTTGGGTAGCGATGCTTTTTTGTCTTGAGTCCTATTTTTTCCTGAAATGTTTTTGCTACTGAAGCCACTAAGGATTCAGGTTTGATTCTGACTTTTTGCTTGCATGATAAAAATTAACCATTTTTCTAAGTATTTCTATTAAAGGACATAACCAGGATGGGTAACTCCTATATATGGACAATTTTATAATTTTACAAATCAAGGGTTATTTTGTTATTTGAAATCATATTTCAGATGAAAATTTTATTACACTGAATTCAGCAGCTCTTAGAATAAAAATGCTTGGCCATTTCCATTTACCTACAGCAACACAAGTGAAGTTAAGATGCTTTCAGTGAATACTACTACTGGTTTTATTTCCTCATCTATTTCTACTTTAAAATGGGCAGGAATAATAATTCCATAAATATTGTGAACTTACATTCAAATAAATGTAACTGAATTTGGGACATGAAGCAATACAAACTCAGGAAATATTACCACTAAACTGTTTTTTTTAGCTGTTTCTTTTTTATGTCAAAAGAATCATGATTCTGATTAGTAGAACTAGAGGAAGAACATCTTACAATCGTATCTTTGGAGAAACTGAAAGTTAAGCATTTCCAGAAGAAACCCAAAATATGTGTTGATATTTCAAAAAGTGTACAATCTGCTAAGAAATTGTGTTGGTAGAAGACAGAGAACACAAAAATGTGATGGCATTGCAGTCTGACAAAGAAAAAAAACAAAACTGTGGAAACTTAAGAATAACTAGTAATAGGAGCAGAAAATTGGAGGACTGCAGGATTTACTTGACAGTATTTGTGTGACTTGCATAGCCAGGTCTTGTAGTAGTTTGGGGACATATAATAAAATACTCAGTGCAGTACCATTATAATCCTCTTGCAAACCCCAACTACAGACCAAAGGAGTAAAAATGACTTGTGGCAGTCATTCGTTCTCCTGAATACACAGTGCCTCCAAATCATCATTTACTGTCAACACCAAGAGATTTCACAACACAGTAAAAGATTACATATTAGCATTAGGCTCTCCAGAAGCCATTGGATCTAAAGGATGAGTTTAGTAAGTCTAGCTGTAGTCAACACCAGGTCCCAATTCTTAATAAAACAAACCTAGAGACAAGGGGAGTTTAGAAAAAATCAAAATAACAACTGGGATGTGGATCACATCATTGCTATGGTTCAATAGCTATTTTCTAGAAAGGCAACTAGCCAACACATTGGTTTTCAAAAATAACCTGCTATACACTTCATTTCTTGATGCAATGAGATCACATACTAAGCGATGTTCTGAAAAGTTGAAAAATAGGATATTTGTCTAAATGCTAGTCTAAGATGCTCAGTGTTATCTAAAGGAACATGTCATTAGTTCCCTTAACTTCATTGAAGCTCTTCAAAACTACCAGCTTAAAATGGACAAATAATGGGTTACTTAATAAAGCTCCAACATTTAGTTATAGCCAGCCTCAAATCATCTTAAACTGATAATCAAACTTTTTTTCCAACCTTAAAACAAGTACATTCCTAGAGCACGGATAAACATTTGAGAAGCCAATGACTTTCTGCTCTCCCTAGTGCCACTTAGGAAGCACACGGAGGCGACAATAGCATGAGTGCTTCAGCAAACGGTAGGAACAGCCAAGAACAAAGAGTTCCTGGAGTTTCCAGTGGCACAGGCAGTAGCAGGGTAACGTTGCCTCTCTCCATTTGCCAAGAGCATTTCAAAGATGATGTTCTGTATCCTTGGAAATGTCAGGATTAGTTGATTTCTAACACTGCAAACCCACACTTTACAAAAAGTCTTCTAGTGTTGCATGGTCTGATTTCAAATCTGCCCCAGGATTCCTGTCCCCGATAGTGGATGCATGCCTAGATTCAATAGCTCTGCAAGAGTGAATTCATGTACACATGGTTTTAATTGCAAAAGTGGATTTACTGGTGAACGGCTTTTCTCAGTATGATAGTTACTATTAACTCTGTAGCCTCTGGAAAATCATGCTATCTTTTATTTAAGGTAAAAATAACCGACTACAAGCAGATGACTTCAAAATTTATTAGATTTGATACATTAAAATTCTTCAGTCTATGCCTGAGCAACTGAATAATACCCTTCTAACTCCTCAAACTACTGAATTTTAAGTATTCAAATAAATTTCTTTGCTCAATGGGATTTTTAGAAAGCCACAAGACAAACATCTATTTGCAATTTGGGCCTGTTTTGCAAAAATTAAATACTGAGGAAGAGCAAAATGAAAAAGAAAAAAAACCCAGAGAATTATAACAGCAATGTCATAATGTGGTTTCTTTAAAATCCCAAACATTTTTTTACTTTTCTACAGTTGTGCAGATAACTAGAAATCTACTTTGGTTCTGATGAAGCAGAAATTGTTCTCATGCCAAATCCACCTTTTCTGACAGAATGTAGAATCCTGCTTATTTACTGGAGTATAATCTCTTTTTTCTTTTATGCACATGCATCACAGGTACATTTACCTAGTTAAGAAAGAAATCTCATGAAAAGAATAAATACTTTATTGAGAACTGTAGCCTGTTGTCCTTGTAGTTACCACAGTGGACATGTCTGGAAGACCTTGTTTTCAAAACTGAATTCCATGAAAATATTGAACTGTCCAGCTTGTCATGTCTGGAACTATAAATGTTTCCAGAGTCATGAATATAACTGGTTAAGTGTCAGTCATGACATAGTCTGTATGTTCAGAAAGAGAAAAATAATAACCTGTTCATATAGTCAAACAGCTCTTAATGATCTATACTTAATGCAATTTCATACATTGCTTGCCAGGTGAGAGAAGAACACAGACGTGTAAAAATAAAAAGAATTTAATTCTCCTCTCCAATCCACTCAACAAGAAATACAGGGATGGCAGAAGCAGCACTTGGTGTACAGGTGGTCTTGAGGCTGTTCTAGTCCAACTTCAGGACTGCTCAGCAGCTGCTGCTCAGAGGACTCCAAAACACTTAGTTAATGGTGCTTAAATAGCATAAATTTTGACCCAGTTACCATGCACCGAGCTGCACTAAATATGATGCTGCAGAGAAAAACTGGATTTTGGCTGTTAAAGCGCTGTCCTCCATTATGCTGAGAAAGCTCAGCTGAATATCCATGGAGATGCTTCTGAGGTCTGTTAAAAGGGAACAGCATGGAGCTTGCAGTTGCATCAAAGATACTGTATCAGATCAGTGCTACATAACAGATTACCACAGTCTTAAATGGTGAAGAAAGAACAGCGTGAATATGGGAGGCTGATATAATTAATGTTTCCACTTTAATAGTTATCATTTGGAGAGTTTTAGTTTCACAGTATGTAAGTAGCTTAAAGAAATGTTTCTCTTGGGTATTATTTTCTTAGTGTTGACTTATAGACGATCATTTGCTGAATCAAGTTCCAACACTGATAATGATACTCAAAACTATAAACATACCAAACTAATTCATACCTTTGATCCTTTTTACTTGTCAGAGAACTATTTTTCTGTATATTATACTCACTGATTGATTTTTGAAAAGCTTGTTAGTTTCTGTGGAGACCGACTAACATCCAAGCTTCTTGACAATGTCTTTTTTTTTTTTTTTTTTTTTAAAACAATAACATAGGAACAATCAATTTAAAGTTCAAAAAAGTTCCTTTCTTAGTCTCTGCTTATGGAAACAAACACCCATCATGCTCCAGGCAGTTCTGCCTGGGTTCCTTTCAAAGGAATTCTTCCATTCATGCTACCTGCATGCCAGGCTGCATGCTGCATGCTCCATTCATGCCAGACTCTTCTCAGTGGTGCCCACAGACAGGACAAGACAAATGGGCATAAATTAAGAAATGTAAAATTCCATCTGAACACTTTTCATCTGAAAAACTTTTCTATTGTGAAGGAGGTCAAACACTGGCACAGGTTGCCCAGAGAGGTTGTGGAGTCACTATCCTTGGAGATATTCAAAAGCCATCTGGACATCGACCTGGGCAAACAGTCCAGCTGACCCTGCTTGAGCAGGGGGGGGTGGACTAGATGACCTCAAGAGGTCCCTTCCAACCTCAACAATTCTGTGATTGTAGAGTATCATGAAGAACACTAACTCCATGCTATGACAAACCAGCTGTGAGCTGTGTAGCTTATCGTTTCTGAAAAAGTTCAATGAGTACTTGCTTGGGACTGTTGCACCACAACAAACATGCAGCAGCTATTTCATCATATTTCCATTCTAGTCACATCCGAAAACTTGCTTACTTGTGAAACCACATCTCTCTGTGGACTTTACAAGCAGCTGAGATACATAGCAGTATTTGTGTTGAAACTTCATTGTTATGAGTGTAAGGTGATGGCAAACAATACTAATCTGAGGTTTGCAGTTTTTAAAAGGCACCCACAGTGCATGTCTGTGCCAGGGAGGAGCAAGAAGCCAGTTGATTCATGAGGGAGGATGAGCTGGGAGTTGAAAGCAGGTATGGCACAGGTAGGGCAGTGCCCTCCCTGATGATGCATCAGGGTAGGGTGGTGAGAGAGACAGGGTCCATCGGCAGTCCCAGACAAGGTGAAGTAACGAGTCAAGTCCAAGGTGAGCCCAGGGATCCTTTCAGGTAAGGCAGGAGGCGTGGCTGGAGACAAGGTTACCTACATCATAGGTGCAAGGTCTACCCAGGAAACCCACAAACCAGGACAGCAGGAGACAGATTTGGGCTCAGGGACACCTACAACTTAATTCAAGGCAAGCCTGGGTGTCCAGGTGTGAGCTTGAACAAAACCCCTGTGCCCACGGGCAGAGGGGATGGGTGTTAGCAGTATATGCTACTTTTATATACTGTTCATATGTGTCAATGATCTGAAACAATTTTCATTAAACCAATTATTTTGGTAATCATGTTTGCTGCTTATGGTCAGAAGCATTTATCAATCATTAACGCAATGTATTTATCCTTTTCTTTAGTTTTCTTTTCTCCTTTAAAGATATACACTATCTAGTGATTTTCACTTTTCCTCTAGCTAGCTGGCAGTTCTATTGCATATATGTAATTTAAAGAAAATTCCATATATTTCAGAATATTTTTGTTAGGGTTTTTTCCATTATTATTTTATTATTTTGAAGCATGGAAGAGGGGAGGTATGAATGAACTGCTAAATGTTTGCTTGTCTATTTAAAGCATCTTTTTTGAGCTTCTCAGAATCCTAGCCAAAATAAAAGCCCTGGCAATAAGAGGTAGGATGTGCATGAAACCAAACAAAAATCAGATAATTAAGCACACCATCATTTTCTACGCAGCCAGCAATAGCCTACTAGAAGTGTGAGTCTAAATCCTGTTCAGTAAAAGCAAGTCTTTCACTGACTTTAGTAGACATAGGTCATGTCCTGGTGCAGCACAATCTAAACAAATAGAGAAACATCTGTTGGCAAAGAGACATTTTGATATACAGGGTCCAATTAACCCTTAGATGAGAACTAAAAATTAACTTGTGGGTTGCGGCCTCTTCAGTCTGATTTTTTATTAGATATAAATAATCTTAATTTTTTCCTCTGAACCAGCTTTTCAAGGCTCTTCTTGTAGTTGGCATGCAGTTTTAATACACAATGAACATTCATTACAGCAACATTAATCTGGAAGACATTACACTTCAAATAATTGCTGCCTGCCTTAATTCCTGGTTTGTCCTTTTGTAAGCATTAATTACATATGTCAACAACAATCAGTTTAGAGTAAGATAATTGCAGGTATGGAAAAAGTTTACTCTTAGCAAATGTGTACTTGAAAGAAAATGTCTTCATAGTATTAGAATTTTATTTACTTCAAGATCTTCATGAATTTGTTGGAGACCTCTTAGCTTAGCTATATAAACAAAATGGACAGTCCATTATAAATTTTTGTGTATGTGTTTATCACACTAGCTAACAGATTTGGGATTTTTTTTTCATAGCAAACAACATGCAGATGTTTGTTGGTGATTTGGAACAAACTTATAGATATTTTTTTCACTCCAATATGTTAAAAGAACTACTCAATGATATGCCTTTTTGAAGATACACATAACACTTTTTGCCAGATTGCTGCAATTGCAATAATTTTGATAAAAATTTCCAATGCCAACGCCATTACTCATGTATTTCATCATATAGATGTTCAGCATTCTACTAGCTGTGGATCCTGTGTATTTTTCAAGGTCTACAAGCATCCCCTGCATCACAAATTTGGCATGACATTTTTTAGATCCTTCTTGTTTTCATTTGCTTTACTTACAAAGTAAAATCAAGTGTGTCTTCATCATCCATGACAGACTTATATAAATATTGTTAAAACATGAAGTGAAAGTGAACCAAAAACCTCTCTAGTTGTTTTGATACAGCATTTCATTATTTTTACAGGCAGAAAGCCTCTCCTAATATCTTTTACCTTTACAAATTAGAAATCTTCTTGTGCTATTCCTAGTGGGCATAGACTGACCACTATTCTGATGTAATAATAAAATTTTACATGCTGGAAGAATGCTTTCATGTCACCACTTCATCTCCTTCACAGTGGACATTTCCAGTTTCTTCAGGTTTTCTTCACAGGTCATGTTTTATAGAATTCTGATAATTTCATATACCTGAGGTTAGTATTAACCTCCCAGATCCCTCCAATTTGTCTTTAGGCATACTAGGACCCATCTCCCAGCTGAAGCTTCACCAACATCTAGCAGAATGACGTAGCACCTCTCTATTCCTCATAAAACATTTCTCTTTAAACCTGTCAGAGTGACATTGAATTCTCTTGAAACAATAGCACGTTGCTATGGTTTGACCAATATGCAGTTTGTTGGCCAGTATAACTTCTAGATCATTTTATGCTGCACTGCTGCATACCTACTTTTCTCCAAACATTTCGTCATCTGCTCCAGCTCCCTAGAGCTGATCTTTTTTTCTTCTTCACTTGCACTACATAGTAGGTGTCCGGAAGGTAGAGCATCAATAGTTATAGACCTAACATGCTGTCCTTGAAATAGGGGAAAATAGGTAACTGCTACCTGTCAATTTAAAAAAAAAATAATCTCCAAGATGAACTTTGCTTCAGACTACCAGAACTGTCTCGAACCATAGTTATAGTCTTCTAACACAGTAAATGATGACTTTTTTAAACTTATGTGATTATACTTATGAGAATGCATAAAATATTTTTCTCTTGCATACACTGAATTCAGGCTAAAACTCCAGGAACAACCTTAGGGAAAACTGGCTTTTGAACTGTAGCATATTCAAAGTCACAAACGGTGAGATTACGAGATACCTCTTTAAGCAACTGGGTGAATACATTATACATCACCAGTACAAGTTTTATTTTTTATTTTCTGGAGTTTCCAGAGGTTTGGGGTTTTTTTTTTCCTAGACTGTTTTGCTCAAATATTAACTACATAGAAAGGAACATAAATTACTTGTTAGTCTGTGTGTCCCCACCTTATCAGTGGTGTATTTGGGGCAGTTGGAAAAGGCAGTTTGAACAATTTCTTGTATGATAACTTATATTGAAATGTCTCAAGCTGAAAATGAACTGAAGAACAGAATATTGATGAAGCTAAAATGGATAGCCACATTCTTGTATAAGCTGCTTAAAGCATAGAAATATATAGAAGCTCATTATTAAGACCTTATCAGTTTTAAAGTTATGAAGGGATTTTTTAAAAAGATAATTACTTTTTATCCACTCATATAATCTACCGATACAGTGCATTAATAAAACATCTAGCACTTTCAGGAAAGGTTGATAATTAGTTGTTGGCACTTAACTACTGACAGCTGTAGAGAATATATTCTTAACTTATATTTTATTCAGATACTAATGGTTAAAGTTAGAACCATAATTAGCATACCAGGACATGATGATTCATGCTGTTATTGATTTTGTTGCAGCCAACTTTATGCTTCTATGCCAAAATTGTCATATTGATTATTTGTGGCTACTGGTATGCAACCCTTACATCAGATTTGTCTAGACGGTAACAACTTTTATAAAATATTTAATATGAGGAATTTTCTTGAAGCTTAGATTTACTTGCTTATTTTCATTTTAAAGACTGTCAGCAACTGAAAATGCAGTGTGATTTTCTGATTTGGAGACCCTGAATAATCTTTTTCTGGAGCCTATATTTTTCTGTATGTTATTTTAAATATGCAGAGTATATTACGGAACTGAAGAATTTTAGTATATTGTGTTTATTAATCATAAAGAGGGTGCAGGATACTGGGGGCTGTTACGTACATTTCACATCAGCAGAAATTTAGCTGGAACAAAAACACTTAAGCCAGACATCTTGAATATAACAAATACATTTTTTCTAGTATAATATATTTACTCCATCTGTTAGCTCTGAGGAATTAAGAGCTAGATGATCTTTCGTGTGGGAAATACCTGTACAGAGGACACCAAAACCTGTCAAATTCTAAACAGGTTTTGTTTTCAGAAAAAAAATGCCTGTTCATATAGTTGAATATAGTTGAGACCCACCACAGGCATCTTTCTGGAAATGGGAGCTCAGGAGAGTAATCACAAACTCCCCTCCTGGCTTCTGGGACCACTTAATTCAAGTGTGATGCAGAGGGGCTCAGACTAAGAGCATATGGAGAAAAGAAGAAAGAAAGAAAGGTACATCTTGAGATCTGAAGCAGCCGACTTAGCATCTAAAAGAGCGGAATGTCAAGACCGTGGACATTTTTTCCATGAATCTTTATTCTTTGATATCATAGCTACAACTGTCTGTGTGCTGATATTTGGAATAGTTGCAACACAAAAAGGTTATTGCGGCGTGTGGTCTAGTTTGCATAGGCTATTGGACCAGTATTTGTACTGAGTTCATATCCTTGAATTTCAGAGGAAGAAAACCCAGATGCAATGCAGGGAAGGAAACCCAAGATGCTAACAGGAGCATATGATATGCTCACATCCCACCCAGAAAAAAACAAGCAATCAGGACTTAACATGGCTTATAAACCACATCTGTCCTGACTGTTAGACATAGATGTTGGTCAAGGAACTGGTAAATAGAGCAAGGTTTCACCAGAGTTAGGAAATAAATTATGGTATGTCTGGAATATGAGAGATTTTCTTTAATTACTTTAGGAAAAAAAAAGACAAGGGCCCTTATCAGAACAGAAAGGAGTGTTTAAGAGTTTCTTTATTCATTCAAGGTAAGCTGTGTCCAGGTAAAGCTTGTTATAAGAATGAAAGTAGTAACAAAGTAATGCTACATGTAGATTTAAAGTAAAGGAAAAATGTCTTCCAATCTCATATCATCTAGGTATATATGAGATATTGCTAACACAATGTTTGTAAGCATTTGTTACAACTCAAAATACCAGCTGAATCAATACCCACCAGTGTGCTTAGTATTTATGAGCATCCATGTGAATGTGACTTGCCTTGCATATGCTTTTTGGGAAGGTCTATTTGAATTAATAAACTTATGTGCATGCAAACACATACATTAGATGGAACAAGCGTATTTGCTATCCATTTTTCATCATTTGTTATTCTCCTTTTTAAAAATTTCTAATCATCCAATGAAGACAGAAACAGTGCTATGTGTCTAAGGAGACTGATCACACAAGTTAATGACTAACAAAAAGCTAAATTGAACGTTCAAAGACCTCATAGATTGAAATATTTTCTGCTATTCACTGAATACTTGTTAAGCTCACACAACGTGTACAGTAACTGGGCCATGTTTTGTAATGCTTTATTGACAAAAAGAAAGGCTATCATCAATTTAGACTGCAATCTTTCTAGGTCAAAAAGTTTTCCTCACATTGCAAACATATAGACAGTGTTAATACTAAATAAATAATAATGGTAATCAGACATTTTTTGTTGCTGACTCCTAGCAGAAAGGTTATAGTTTATTTTTATTTTGTAAAAGAAAACACACATAAATGGGAACTCCCCACCATCGTATTATTTTAAACCAGTTCTGGTGGGATTGTGAAGTTCAGTCCTTTGCTCAGACTATTTTTCAAATACTAAAATGAAGGCTGTAACAACTAAACCAAATATCAGCTCAGTAATGAATCAGCTCAGAGAAATGTCTTTTTGCAACATTGTCTCTAGCTGCAGAAAGAAAAATCCTCATGGTGAAACATGAATGCTGAACCACAGGAGAGAGTCTGAAGTCACAGGTCATATCACTGAGATATTTGTAGATATACCACCAGCTTTACATTGCAGTCAGACCTAAAATAGAGAGAAAACGCTAAACATTTGAATTCTAGTTTATAGCTAAGTGGAGACATTTTAAAAAGAAGTAATTTCATTGTTATTTATTTCATGCAGAACTCCATCAAACTAGCTTGCAACAAACTGGAGACTTACTGAGCTGATATTTGGTTTAGTTGTTACAGCCTTCATTTTAGTATTTGAAAAATAGTCTGAGCAAAGGACTGAACTTCACAATCCCACCAGAACTGGTTTAAAATAATACGATGGTGGGGAGTTCCCATTTATGTGTGTTTTCTTTTACAAAATAAAAATAAACTATAACCTTTCTGCTAGGAGTCAGCAACAAAAAGTACTATGCTGAGAATAGCTAGAGGATCCCCTATAAATTTAATCAATAAATGTGCTTCAAACTTCACTTGGAAACCTGGAAAAACTAAATATCTCTACTGGGCACTAAGGAAAGCTAATGGTTTCTCCTCTTGTGAGCTCTCATTCTGGAACAAAAACCTTATTGATGGAAAAAGAAAACAAAATGGATTTGGGAAATAATAGCTAAGGATACCTACAAATAAAGGAGTTTTAACAGCCTTGTAGTTTCTTGGGCAGTGGGTTTTTCCTCAGTATCCCCATCTGTCAGATAGGGCAAAATAATAAAAGAACTTTCATGTGAACTGGCTGAAAAAATGCAGGTTTTATTTAGATTTTTTTTTTTATCCAGCCTCAGTTCAAACAAATTGAACTGATTTTTGTTTTAAATTTCCATACATTTTAATTTCTAAAGCATGTTAGTTAAAAATGTTGTAGCATACATTTCCAAAATCAGATGAGTTTACTTCATCCTTTAGGGCTGCAGTGACAGTGACATCTCATATATACCACTGTGGAATAGCTGAGTTTAGGTGCGTAGCTGCAGTGAATCCAAAGACCCTTGGCAGATGGGTCAGATGGGTCAGATGGGCTGCTCCAGAGCCACAAGATTATAAACATCTCTTCAGACTGAAAAAATCCAGGTCCCTCAGCCTCTTATATGGCCCCAAACCACCCATGTGGCTCTCCATTGTGTTCATGCCAGTTTGATTGCTCCAGTTTGTACTGGGGATCCCCAAACTGGACACGGTTCTCCAGATGCAGCTTCACAAGCACAGAATAAAGGGGAATAATCACCTCCATTTACCTCCCTCAAACATCAGTGTAAGGCAGGACCTTATCTAATCTGGTATAACTTTGTTGCTGCCTTCTGCAACTTGGCCTCTGATGTGCAATTTAAGCCATTCCCAGACCCCTAGAGGTCTTCAAAATGCAACAAAAGCACTCCTCACCCACGTATTGAATAATTATTTTTCTTTAAACTACTAGTTTTTGCCTTCAGAGTGCTTCAGGCTCTGTCTTCCTCTGTGATCTATTGAAGACTAAGTCGACTTAGACCATGAGACTCGCTTTGAGAAACCTTGTCGACTGGGGGCTGACGGGGTCCATCTGTCAGAGAAGGGGAAGAGCATCTTCAGTCATAGACTTGCCAAGCTGGTGAAAAGGGCTTTAAACTAGAGATGCCGGGGGAGGGGAACCTCAATCCATCCCTCTCCCACCAGTTTGATGCCAGGACCAATGATAGATGCCCAGAGCCTGGAGAAGGAACACAGGGCAGCAGGAGAGCGCCTGAAGAGCAGCACAAAGGAACTCCAGCCAGTAAGACAGCTTCATCGGGGGCCCAACTTAAATGCCTCTATGCAAACGCACGTAGCATGGGGAATAAACAAGAGGAGTTAGAGACGTGCACACACCTGCAGGGCCTACGCCCTTATGGGCATCACGGAGACGTGGTGGGATGGCTCCTATGATCGGAGTGTAGGGATGGAGGGACACAGGCTCTTTAGGAAGGACAGGCAGGGGGGACAAGGAGGGGGTGTCACCCTCTATGTCAATGACCAGCTGGAGTGCATGGAGCTCTGCCTGGGGATG
>NW_008824238.1:618797-641080 GCF_000699105.1 Pygoscelis adeliae | reverse complement strand
GTGAAGCACTGGCACAGGTTACCCAGAGAGGTGGTGGATGTCCCATCCCTGGAAACATTCAAGGTCAGGTTGGACGGGGCTCTGGGCAACCTGATTTAGTTGAAGATGTCCCTGCCCATGGCAGGGAGGTTGGACTAGATGACCTTTAAAGGTCCCTTCCAAGCAATACTATTCTATTCTATGATTCTATAACTTCTCTCTGCAACATCACTGAAGATCTAAATAAGCACTGCTCATGCTGACCCACATACTCAAATGAGGGTGTGTTTTTTTTATGTTTTCTGTTTACAAAAAATCTGTCTTTTTAATCTTTTTTTTTTTCAGGAAAGCTAACAAATAATATATACTGAGATACTATTACTTCTTTATTTATTTTGCCCATGATAGCAGTATCCAAAATGAACAAACTAAAACTAACAAAATTTTGACCCTCCTTCTGGAAAAGACAAATACTTAAAGATAAAATAGTTCATAGAGATTTTAAAATTAAGAAATTTTCTGAAGATTATCCATCTATGTAACTATTATATCTGGATACTTAACATTTATGTAATTTTTTTTCCTCTATGATACCTGTCTGGAATAAAAGTGAGGGGGTTTTGATAACTTTTCAGTACATTGGATGAAAAAGAAGTATGACAGCAGAAAATGTCTGATAAATTAAATTTGACGTGTTTTTTATCTATAAAAAAATGGATGCTGAACAGCTGGTAATTGCGGATATTTTAGCAGTCATTTTTGATGTGGAATATCACTTCTGTGCTAACGCTAATGAGATGCGAGTTGTACTTCGTCAAATTGACAGTTCTTAAGTTTTTCTGATGACCACGTGATACATTTCTTAGAACACTGGATAATGGATACATTTACCTGTGAAGAGAAGAAAAAATTCTTAGTTTCATTACCTGCTAGTGACCTACTTGGCCATGCATTATGAAGCTGTGCAAACAAATATATGGGTACACATGAATAGAATAGATAGAAAAAGTATGGGTAAAAATAAATGGAAGTATCTATTCAAAATAATACAAAACATGAGCACTTTCTCTAAAGGAACCAGAAATAAAATACAAATCTTAAAAAGAATGAGTAGACCTAGAATCTATTCAAGAGTTTAGGAACATTTACCTTTACTGAATGACTAGGATTTCCTCCTCTGTAAAACTTTTTGCTGCTGTATTTATTTTATTGAATCTGTATTGTTATTCTTGAAAAAACAAGCCGTGATGATACATGATAATGAGCTGTTGGCTCATTAGAAGTTTCAGAGAGAAGTCAGAGGGATTATTCAAATATTTAATGTTATTCACCCACATAAGCAGGATTAGTGCCTTTGATTGCACTGTGAAAGGAATATAAAGAAACTACGACTGTTCATACTCATGTCTAGGGGGATGATTATAAAGCCATCCACAGTTGCCTCAGTCAGATGCATATATGATTTTTACTAGATCTGCATAAGGTCAGTGGGCCAGCTGTCATGTCTCAGCATTACAGTTCTTGAGATTCTTAATGTTTTTTTAATTGTGAGTCTTGGTTGTGTGCACACACACTAGCATGTAAAATTAATCTGGCCATCCTTACCTGTACCAGGGGCCTAACACTTTGAATTTCTGTTTCTGGTGGTGAGCCTGCAAAACAGTCTAGAAAACCCCAATAGAAGCAATAGGAGAAAAGACTAGACATCTATAAATTGATTTATCAACACTGCTGGTGGAGACTGAAAAAGTAAAAATTTGATGATAATGTCATGCTCCTGACTTCCAAATATAAAAACATAATAATATGTAGGCATTCACATTCTACCAAATGAATTTAGGAGGATGGTGGATAATGGTCACATTAGGAAACTGGTAAATAACCACTGCTAGGTTTGAGGTTCTACAATGCCAAACTCCGATGAAATGAACTGAAGGTATTTTGAAGAATTTACTTTGGTTTTCTAGACAAAGGAATTGTTGTGCTTCTCATCTCTCTGAACTTCATAAAATGTTACATAGACAAGTATTTGTTACAATGTAATTATTAGGAGAATTGTAAATGAGAAAAAAAAACTGTGTTAAAGGGATTCATCTGCTGAAAACAAAAATTAGGAGGTACTATAAAAATGCAGGGGACTCAGATATACAGGAAAAACTAGATGTCCTTGAACACTGGAGTAAAAGAATTTGGATAAAATTCAATAGTGGAAAACCCAAACATTCTTTTTTATTTTCTTTATTTTCTTTTTTTCCTTTTCTTTTTCTTCCTTTTTTTTTTCTATGTCATGGGTTGCACATCTGTTTTAAAAGATCTGTGTACATTACTTGATCACAGATCATAAGCTGAACCCAAATATTTTCTGCCTCCTCCTTTTTTCAAGATGCATGAGGGTAGCCTGTCCCTAAAGCATGCCACAGTGCAGTCCAGAAGTTAACTTTAGAAGCATCCAATTTTACTACAACTATCCAAATATGAAAAAAAGAAAACACTAAGTTAACATATATCAGGAAAATATTTCTGATGTAGATAAGGGAAGGGTAGTGCTGTAGTGTTGATTCCAGATACCCAAGTTTAAAATCTAGGTATTCAAAACAGTACAAGTATACAGAAAAAATATCTCAGGGATTTTAGCCTAAGTAAAATCTGATCCTATTGTCCATATATGCATCAAGGAATTAAAAAGATCATTAACAGCAGTGCTGGTACATATAAAAATCAATTCATTCCAGAGAGATATCGGAATAAGTTTCCTAAAAGTTATTACAGTCAGGCTTTGGATTAGCTTCCCCAGAGGAACCTGAACATGTTACGAAAGAGACCGCTGGCTGCTGGTGACAGCAGAGCATACTGCATTCTATCATCCAGAAAGTCCCTTCAGTTTTAGTGTTCTTCATTACAAGGATGTTTGCACAGAAAAAAAGGAAACCATGTGTTACAGAATATGGAGAAATAAAATATATTTGGTATTGATGGACTTATACTATTGGCTGATGCAGTTTCTTGGTATAGTCATTCCAACAGTGTCTTCTAAATTTTGTGTATTCAGTACTGCAGGTCAGCAAGAACAGTCCTGTCATTCTGTAGTAGCTATTCTTTTTTTATAAATAACATTTGAAAAAGAAAAAAAAAAGATCCTGTAACAAACAAAAGTCTCTGTATGAAAAATAATAATAAACAAAATTCTTTCTCACTCCTACAGCCTTTTAATTTTTTTTTTTTTCTGGAAAAATCTGTAAGTCCTACATAATAAAATAGGACTGGGAGGCCTTCCTTGTTATTTCAGGCAATGACCTTATTTACAGTAACAGCGTCATAAGAATCTCCAAGATAATGGACAGGAAAAAATCCTGGAGCCTGAAAGAGTCATGGGACAGAACTGAAAAGTGCTGAAAGCAGAATAGTACCTTAGTAGCCATCAGGTCTGTGAATGAAACCACAACAACATAAGAACGTGATAGCTAGGTGGCTGTAAGCTCTCAGGATATCATTTCTGATTTAGGACCTAATGGCAATAAATGGAAAGCTTATATGCTTTAAGCTTGCTAACTACCAGTCTAGGTTGCTAAAAATCTGAAATCTTTATACCTTACAAGACATCCTCTCTCATCTGGAATTTTTTTTTTTAAAAGATTGTTTTGATTATCTTGGTCTCAGTTTACTTTAGGTGAAATTTCTCTCCACCTTCCACACCTTCACAAAGGTGTTAAGGACAAGAAAAGGCACTGGAGACCTTTACTCATCTTTGATGTGAATAACAATGAAAATGATTTGTTAATACCACATCACTGAATTTAATTCCTAAGACTCAGAGCTTCCTTGCAAGGAATAGAGACACTATCTAAAAGTTTATTGCATTTTTAAATATGTTCTGATTAATGGGCATAATTGCACCCCATGAAGACCTGACTTAAATCTACATATGGAGACAGATTTTAGTAAACCTCTACAGGAGCTGATGATGAGTCCAAGTAATTATTTTCCAAGTCTAACATCTCTTTAAGCATTATGCTCGTCGAACCCAGGTTTATTTTTTTAAAAAATGGTAAAGCTATGAAAATTTTACAGGTTTCTGCTATAAATATAGAAGAGACAGTAAAAATTACAAATGCAATTTTAATTACTGTATCAATAGCTCTATTTTAACAAGGCTAAGGAGCATAAATATTTGATTTTGCTCCCCAAATGCTAAATAAGCTAAATAACTAAATAAGTAGAAACAATAATTATTCTATTTCTGAACACTGATTTGAAGGACCTCAGCAGGTTACAGAACACAGTTGCAGATTGAAAGGTGAAATATATGAGTTTTAATGAATCCCAAGAATCTGCTGCAACATTGCCTCAATTCTAATAAAATTTCTAAACCTGTATTTTTTAAAACAAAATCACAAATCAGGCTTCCAAAGTCATGAAACTTTTTAAAATGGATAAATATTGAATGTTTTTATTGGTCTCTTGATGTGAGTTTGTAACATATATTTTGCTTACAGCTCAGCCACAAACTGTAATCATAAATTTCAGGCATAAAATCTATTCAAACCAAAAACAAAATATTCCAGTAATTTGCAGATCTTTGTAGTGCATGTTTTAAGAAAAACTCAATATATTGTAAGATGCATCATAAAATTAAGTCATATGGCAGTGCTGAACTGTTTGGGAACATAGTCACTTTAGGAGGCTGGCAGACTCCAGATGAGGCACAGGTTGTGGTACTTCTTTGGTTTCATCACATTAACTTTGGAACTGTGCTGTAGGAAAACACTTTGTGGTTGTACAAGCAAATAAATAACTAATGATTTTAGTACTACTTGCATTTAGTGTTTTATGAAGCAAAGATCAAAACTAGGAAAGTGGAAATATTTTCAAAGAGTATATTGTGAATTATAACGATGAGAACAACACCTAGACTATTGATTAAAAGTGACTGAAAGGTCTCTTTTAATAATTTTAACATCCTTATGAGATCAAAAGAATCTTAAATAAATGTTAGGTATGTAGAAATTATTTATTTTGGTTACCTATGATCAAAAACTTACATAATTAATTTATTTATTTATCAGTACATGCATATCTCTTTCAGGATTTTTCTCTTTTTAAAGATAATTTCATTAGGAAGACAGAAAAGAGTCTCAGTTTCAAATAACGTAGTTTGTAATTTTATTCAGTACAATTTCTTTATCCAGTCACAAAGTCCATGCTATTTAAAATCCATTGTGTGTATTTTGAAATTTCATCTCTGAAAATTTCAAACTTTCTGCTGTTATGCTGAATAAATCTTAGAAATTTGAAACATTTAGCTGAAAACGTTACACTATGTTCAGAATGACTGTGTGATCCCAACCCTACATAGTGCTGTGCTCCTCATGTTTTGGCTGAAGTTAGTAAGAATTACAATACTCAACATTTTGCCCTACAGGAAAATTATATACTTAACATATATATTACATGGTGTCCCTCTGAAAAATGTTAATCATTGCATCCTCTCTCTTGCTATATTTCTTACGGTTTTTAGCAGAAGTGTCTCAAGAGTTACAGCAGTACACACAGAGAAAGAATGTCTCAGTCCCATAACCTACAGTTTTGTGAACCGTGTTTGGAAGACACATATATGGTATCAAATTTTGTAAGGGTAGAGATGAAAGATGATTTCCAGAATTTTTAAAAGTAATTTGGTATGCTTACATTGTACACCCAACAAATTTTCCTTCTGGATGCATTACTCAGTGAAACTGATGATGGCATTCTACATAACATCAAAACACAGTAAATCAGCCCCTAGCTAGTCAGTAATTATGTATGACTAAACAGATGAAAAAACCATATATGCATGATTCTGAATACATTTAGCACTCACCTTTCAATAGGGTCATAGAACCAACCAATTACTGGTGTTTGGGTTACTTCTTACAGTCAAATTGTCATTTCACAAGTATCTTAAAATATTATGGCAATAGTTTTCTTTGTATTCTAATTTATTTGTAGGTTGAAATAGGCATCCTCAAATAGAATTTAATCCAGTCCTTTATTTTTTCCTCTGTGTGTTCTACTTTCCACATCTTTATGTCATAGCAAATTATTTAAAAATGAAAGTTCACTATGTCATTTTGCCTAAGTCTATTAACTTGACTGCAATTCTGCCTGTTTTATCTGCAGAAACATAGATCCTCCTCAAGGTTTCCAACCAGATGGACTACTGCTAGTACATTGAACTGCCAGCCAAGAGAGCTGATTTCTGACAGGCATAAATAGAGGTTAGAAAAGGTTTCTTAAGGTACAGAAACTAAACAAAGTCTCCTTAACAGTGCTACTTCTCCCTCACATTGCTTAAAAAACAGGAGTCCATTCTTCTTTATTTTGCTTGGTAGATTCATAGATAGAATATTGTAAGAATGAACTTCATATTAAGTAGTCTGTTTAAAATGTAGATATTTCTCTGACTGCCTCCAAAGTCTTTTCTCTAAAAAAAAATCTTAAAAATATGAAAAATTATTTTCTTTGCTATTGCAGTCTTACCCTGCTAACTGCATCTGCATCATATTCTGCTCATCACCATCTTTTATGCCTCCCAATTACTCATTTGTGAGGCTATAGCTGGCCTAATTTTGAACATGAGATAACAATTATTGTTCTAGAATGATCAGTTGTGTTTTTTAAAGTTCCTTCAGAAATAAATATTATGAAATGTTTCAGACCAAATTTTCTGTTGTGACAAATAAACCTTTATTTTGACTTTCAGAGCATGGAAATTCCTTACAGATTTTAGAATTTTGCCTTTTAACAGAAAAAGCAATGCTGATGTAGTGCAGTGCTGACATCTTTTTCTCTTTTCTATAGTAGAAGTTTAAGAAGGCATCACCCTATTCTTAAGTAGCTTAAATGATGGAAGTCAAATTATAGAGGAGATATGGAGAAGAGAAAACTTTTTTCTTAGCACATAACAACATCGTTCCTCTTTCGAACACAATCACAATAGAATATACATATTTCAAGGCTTAGTAGTTTGACACTCAAATCAACAATATTGCTGTTTCTCGAAGAAGCACCCCATTCTTTTTGTGCCCAGACAGCTGAACAGGGACAAGAATCAATATCTAGAATGGGCATATGATAGTACATTCTCTTCAAGGCACAGTCTCAGGAGTAAAATGTGCTTGCTGATATACTGTTATTGGTTGGCCATATGTTCTGATTCTGTTTATGCAGAAATAAACATCTCAGATGCACATTGACATTTGAAGTTGCATTTCCACTTACATGTAGCATATGCATTTTGGTCAAGGTATATATTCAGAACATTTAGAATATTCTCATTCTGAAGCTGTAAAAAGAAGATCCAAACTATAGTTTGATTCCCAATATTGTTTTTGCCTACTTCTCTATGCATAATTATTTTATACTGATGATAAAGACTGATGCTGAATCCAAAAATAATGAAAGTCAGTGTAAAATTGCTATCAGATTTGATATGCTTCACCTTAAGTTGCAGAAGACCAGCTGTATTTTGTTTTTCAGATTATGTGGAAACAGGTTAAACTTTCCTGAGAATTAGGTGAATTACAAGATCGCTTGCCATGAATCTCTGTCATCATGAGTCATACCAAATTCATACATGGGGCCAGGACAATACTAACATAACTTAATAGGTAGGCAGAACTGACGGCACAGAATGCCAGATAAATTACAACATACTGAAAATAGACATGAAATTGCTATTTTGTAGAGTGGAGACAAATCCCTGTAGTAGAAGGGGCTGTCACGAAGATTGTGAGTAGGATACTAAAGATTTGAGAGGGCAGTTTATGGTCAAGATAATGCCAAAGGTCTGTACTACAAATATAAGTAAGGAATCTGAGTTAAGACAGCAAATAAAAATTATTACAGATTCAATTGTCCTTAAAAAAACAAACAGTGCTTGGACTGAAGAGGTAAAATAAAACCTTTACTCCATCACATCAACCCGACTCAAAAATTGATGTAAGGGGTTTACTAAACTTTTAAAATGGATTTATCTGTATATTTTACTTTTGTGAAAATGATCACAAGTAGTTAATGTTAAAATTAGAGCTAAAAGACCAAAAAAGATATTTAAGTTGAGTCTTGGCTCAAGGGGTCAATTTCTGATACAGGTGAAGTTAGAATTTTTTACTGATTTCTGTAGCAACAGAGAAAGATGATAGGCAAATAATTCACTTACAGGTACGCTTCTATAGGACACTTTCATGCAAGTTTATGATTTGCCACAGGTAAAAATAATACTAAAAAAAAAGAAAATTAAGAGACTGAAAGAGCCTAAAGAAAGTGCATGGAGTCATTGTTATCGGCAAACTTTTCTGAGACAACAGTCAACAGTGCCTATAAATACTTTGTGTCTAGTGTTCCACTCACAGAGTTTGTAAGAGTCTAGGAAAAGAAGTAGAGGATATAAGCAAGCAAGGAATGGTGGATACTTTAGAAGAACCTATACTTCTCTTTCTTGGCTAAGAAGAAAAGAGAAGTGCTATGACTGAACTGAAGCAGGAATATATGTAAAACAGTTAGGACCTGAGAAGATCTGTGGAGAGCTGAGCTAGGATGTGAAAACAAATGAGCTGAAGAAGATGCTGACCGTAGGAAGAGACTAAGCACATAGAAAGTGAATAGATGAAAACTAAACAAGTAAATAGAAAAATTACCATTGACAAGAACAAAAGGCTTTAGAGTATTTACACTAAGGCTGTCAGAGAGCTAGTTGCTTTTTGGCACTGTTTTTAATTTCCATATCAAATAGTAAATATTTAAGCAATAGAATGATTGCAGGTCATGCAGATCCAAAATGTAAAAATAACCTGACTGACAGAGGCTGATGGAGTCAAAATTTAAAAAATGGGAAACTTTACCACTGCAAATAGAAAAAAACTCCAAACTTAAAATGGTGAGAAACATAAAATCACAGACTGTAGAACTTATTTACGATAGGTTAGAAAACAGTGAAGAAAATGTATCAGAGTACTGCTAAAACGGTTCTGGATGTTTCATTTTCAGGTGTCCAAGTGGATACACATTAACAACCTCTTAATAATAGTAAGCACTGTATATATCTCAAATCCTTTTAACACCTCTCTAGTTAGTTATTTGAAATTGGAGTCACTGTACTTTCCAAATACACTCTGACAGTCTTAGCTTGTATGCCTTAGCAAGCAAATTACCACTGAAATTCAAGCACATTAGATAACTGAAATAAATATTGCAATCTGAATATTTATACAGACAGTTTAAGACAAGAGGAAAATTTCCAACCTAAAAGTTTAAAAGACTGATAAATATCTACTAGGAGAAAATAGAGGTAGAATCCTTACAAAAAGCACTTCTTAATCCTACACCGCTCTGCCTGGCAATACATATTTCAGATCATATATTTTAGCTATTGAACTAGCACAGTCATTTCAGAATACAACTTCTTTGGTTACAGATCAGTCAAGAGAGACTCTTTTCCTTATGTCACAAAGTTCCTGAAGAGAGCTTCAGCTATATTGGCTCCTGAAGCAATATGCTTCTTCTACTCTCTTATCATCCGCAATAATGGAATCAAAATGAGAACAGAAGAATGACCAAAAAAATCACTGCCATGTCTGGCATAGAGTGCCAATTCTGCACAGGTTGAAATCTGAGCCTGGCTAAAACTACCCATGTGGGCAAAATCTGTCTAGCGGGGTGCTAAACAACTTTTCTTTTGTCTCTAAAGCAGAGATTCTTTTCAAATTAATCAGATAAATGTACTACACTCTGAATTAGCCAGATATACCACCAAACCAATTCC
This sequence comes from Pygoscelis adeliae, assembly GCF_000699105.1. Classification (NCBI taxonomy): domain Eukaryota; kingdom Metazoa; phylum Chordata; class Aves; order Sphenisciformes; family Spheniscidae; genus Pygoscelis; species Pygoscelis adeliae. The sequence continues at coordinate 631,302 of NW_008824238.1, read as the reverse complement.
ACATACAACATTTTCTGAGTGAGAAAGCTCTCAGTGATGCCCCAAGGATCAGTAATGTGCTCAGAGCACAGCTGAGGCACACAGGTTGTATACAACAGATGGTAACAAGCATGTGTTTTAGGCAGAGCTGCATGACATTTACTCTAGAAGTGTTACTTTTTCTTAATATATTTTCTTGTTGTTTTCACTATGCTGTCAATCCTCATTCAAAAGCTGGGGAGTGTTTGCCTCAGACAGGAAGCCTGGGAAGGAGCCTTCTTCAGCAGTAGCCACTTGTTCCTCTTCCAGTTGGGCATTAACACACTGCAGAAGCCTTTCCCTGAATCGCAGTTTGGAAATTATCTCTTCTTATTTCTCACTAATGGGACATTAATTGAAAATAAGAAAGCTGTATAAAAAAATTGCAGGAAAAATAGTCTACAAAATTCTGTGCATGGAATTGCTTTGTTATTTGCCCATCAGAAATGCTTCTAAGTGAGCTATCTTAGCTCAGGACCCTATGTAAGACTTCACACTGCATAGAATAAGAAAACCATTACTTTCTGAAATCATCACTGCAGTTATGAGACTTATCAGGCAATGAGGGCAAAGGACATTCAACATCCCAGCCAGCTCTTTGCTGCTTGTGAGCACCAAGTACCTCTGCAGTGTCAGGTACAAATGAGCTATTTAGCAATCTTGTCATACCTGCACTTATAGCACTCTGAGTTTATAGCAGATATGCTAATGTGAACATAACCTCTCCTGCTTTATGTTGATGCACAGTCTACTTTCTATACATATTCAGTGGATTTTAGATTTGATTTTTGGGGAAAATTTCCTTTTAAGGATGGAAATTGTGATGAATATCAGGAAAACTTGAGAACAACTGTAGTGAGCAGAGCGTGGTCACATCAATGCTTGACCTCCTAAGACATCGTCTTGCAGTGCATTTTCATTGTTGCATGCATGTTTCTTGCCAACATTTCACAAAAACATTTCTGCCTGAAACAGCTCCCTAGTGTGGAGATATATCAAGCTCCATTAAAAAGGAAGCCAGCTGTACTGTTTATAGGTGTATTAGATGGTTTTGATTATGAATAAAGTTTTATGCAGTAGATGGGAGAACTTGGTCTTTCATAATATAGATATTTCTGTGAGTTGTCATTGTCAGGACTTTAAAGCAACAGTTTTGCAATTCGTGAAACTTTTTTCTTCAAGCGTCAGAACTTTCATTCATGTTATTTCATACTCCATAGGTTTCATTACTACTACAAAAAACCCCTCCTCCTCTGGAGAATTGGAAACAGCAGGGAAGAAACTTAAAATCCAGTGGCAAAACAAAACAAAATAACAATAAAAAAGAAAATCCTTTCTGAAATTTAAATACCTTGCAAGCAAGTGCATGGTCATTGAATGCTGATCAACATACTGTGAGCACAGACATAAGCTTATTCCTCTAACTTTTTTGCCATTCAAGAATTCAGAGAACAATCCAGCCTCTTCTCTCCCATGCTTTCTCCAATCTTTGATCTGTGCCACAGCCAAAAGTGGCCTGAGTGGGACAGAGATGTCTAGGGCACAGGAGCTGACACACATCCAACCCCATCTCTGCAGGCTTTGCATGCTACCGCCCTCTTGCTTTTCCAAGCAAGGAAGAAAAGGCACCTCACTAAGCTCTTTGCAATCTTTTCCTCAGAAGAAAGTTTCAGTTTTCAGACAAAACCTTCAATCAAAACAGTCTGTAGGAACCCAGAAGTTTTATATATCTTCAAGGACTAACTTCTTTCTCCAGTGAAACATTCCTTTCTTGCTAAGCTCATTCAGGATTAAACAAAGCACTGTCCCAGATGAATCTGATAAGCAATCAGAACTGGCTAAGTCCACAAATGCCTTATTACAATCTAGTACCGCCTTTTATTTCTTTTTCTTTTTCTTCCTTTGAGAAGTAGGTAATAGTCATCGGGGCTTGGGCTGAAAAAAGGTTTCTTTTATCCTTTCTGTGAGTGTGGAAAGATGGTAGAGAAATTAAGTTTTCAGTACTAAAAAGCTGATATTGTGGATTAACTTTTTGCAGAACCAAGGTGTGAGGAATTGATGCTACAGTTTAAGTGCTGAGGACCGTGTCCATTGGAGAATTTTTTTCTGTACAAGTCCTCAAAGCTGAGGTCAGTACCTTATTCCCGTTAGTTGGCTTATTTGTTTTCCTGTCTCACCCAGAGATTTGTTGGTTTTTTTTTAAATGATTAATGGAATTGTAACAAGAATGTTCCGTGCTTAGATAGTTCTTACACTAACAATTTAGTTAGTATTTCCTATTTTTCCTTTTTCTAAACAAAAGTGAGAACCTCTGAAGTCCCAATGACTATATTAGTATGTCAAATAGGAAAATAACCTCCTTGTCATTTCCCACACAAAAATTCTTCTTTTTTTTTTTATCTCAGGTTCTTTAACCTTGCTTAAATCATGACAGCAATTGAGGTTAATTTAAATGAACTGCATACTCTTATAAATTAGTAAATAAGACAGTCAATTAACCAAATTAAATCTTATTGGAAGTTGGCTGCTGCCATCTGGAAATTTTTTATTAGACTTTATAGTTGGCATGACCTTTAGAGTGGAGTTAGCAGGATTTTTTATTTCTCTAAGAAATGCTTGACTTAGAAGAATGAAGTATTTGTAAAGCATTTTTAATATTCCTGCACTTGCTGGATAACTATAGTGGGATATAATATATTCCTGTCAGTGAAGAAGCAGTTGAATAGGTATGGCATTTCTTACTGCAAAATCAGAATTACATGTCTATGTACTGGAATCTGTTACTCTGTGGTTGTTTGTTTGTTTTTTTTTTTCTCATATTATATGTTCTTCCAATACACTGTGGAATCTATCATAGTAAGATTGGCCTTTATCTGTCAACCTCTAAGCTGCTTAACTCCTTTTTAAATTGCCAGGTTTGTTTTACCTTTAAAACTTCCAGGGAAATCAGTCTCATGTCTATATTGAATAGTGATGTTTTAAGGTATTATTTCAGTGGTATCCAAGCCACGCTCTCTGGGGGTAGCTCGGAAGTGTGCTGTCTGGACACAGTGTTGCATATATGTGCATGCTTTTCCTTGCCCTGGCAAAACAGCGGGGTGATGCAGTTCTGGGGGGTAGCCTGTTCAGTGCTGGTTTTGGGGTCACTGCACCCTGCTTTGTTGCATGGTATAATTTTGGGGCAGATAAACTGTCCATATTACTGCATGCAGTTGCCCTTACCTTTAGCGGGTGGGAGCTTTTGTAGCTTGCTGACCTCATTCAGAATGCTTAACCTGCAGCCTGTATAGGTTTGTAGACACCAACTTATATTGAGGTTAAGTGTCCTCCTTCTAGTAGCCATTTCCTCAGGTACTTTAGGAGCAAGTGATAGACTGCCCAGGTAGGTTGCCCAGAAAGGTTGTGGAGTCTCCCTCCTTGGAGATATTCAAAAGCCATCTGGACATGGTCCTGGACAACCGGCTCTAGCTGGCCCTGAGTGAGCAGAGGGGGGTGTGGACAAGATGACCTTAAGAGGTCCCTTCCAACCTCAGCCATTCTGTGATTCTGTGATTGAATAATCCATGCTCATGGCCACTGTAGCTCCTTGTTAGCTGTCTCAAAGTGCCTTCTCTACCATAACATAGGGCCACATTCTCCAACATGATCAGGTAACGGACCCTCACAAAGAAAGCAATGAGAGGAAATAGTTGCCAAACTCCTGAGCTGTTGACCTAAGCCCTGCCTGGCTCTGAGAAGCCCTTGGGGTAAAATGATTTGCTTCAAGTCATAAACTGTTTTTGCCTCTGTCAAGAAATGTGCTACATGATGCATGACTAATATGCAGTAAAGCTGTCACTGTACTACACCCATATGCATGAACAGACGGGCTGTGGTGCCCAGATGCCACAGAACTGGTCATACGGTTGGGAAGTTCCTTTAACTGGGGGAAGAGTTCTGTTTTTTCAAGCCAAAGAGAGCACCAGAGTTACACAAACACAAGTAGGATCTAGCCCTACACATACAATGAATGTGCTTTCATTTTGCTATATTTCCAGTGATATCCTATGCATGGGGGTTTCTCTAAAATGGGCTTAAGACTTTGTGCTGTGCTTACTTCCCTAGAAATATTACCACAGATAAGCATTGCTTAGTGTAAGATCTCCAGCTTTTTATATTTAGAGAACTTGTTTGAACAAATCAAGGACAGTTCAATAATTATTTTGAATGCTTCAAATCACTGGGGAACTAAAAGACTGGGTTGAGCAAAATCTTGATAGTGACTGAGGTCCAGAATGTAAGAGTCTCTAAGCTGTCTTCCCTAATTGGGTCTTGACAATTTGGCAGCTGCTGACAATGGGTAGAATTCATGCCACAGTTCCTGGAAATGTATCTGCTACCAGAGTTATGTCCCGTGGGATTTTTATGTGATGCTGACAGAACTGAAGAGCTCCACTACAGAAAAACGTTATGCCCTCCTGAGGGGCAGCAAGTGGCTGAATGAGCAGGGAGTGAATATCTGCTGCAAGGCTTTCGTGTGATCTCTTCTACAAGGAAACAAGGGGATGCTAGAACAGCTCTGATCCTTAGGTGTATTTATTTTTCCTCAATTCCAAAGGGTTGTCAGTATATTGCAAGAGAAACTGGGGTCTGGAGGCACTTACAGTGCTGAGGTGTCCTAACTGTATTCCTTCTTAGAGAGGAAAGACTCAGACTTCTGTTAAGACTTCAGAGGTCAGATTTATCTTAGTCCCTGAGGCTGAGTATCTAGGGAGCCTTGAAGAATGAAATAATGTGGAAACAAAGCTGGATATGGCAGTGGAAAAGTTTGTTTACAGTGAGGTAGGGATCCATTTCATTGCATGTATTAGGTGATACGAAAGCATAAATATCGAGTGTCTGCTGCATTCATTCAGGTAGACCCTTGGGACTCCTGTTTTTGGGGGATGATTAAAAGCTAGCTTGCCCTGCATCCATCAGAAGGCAGAGTGAGGTGCTATGGTTAATATGTACTGTGCTGTTTCCACACTTCTGATATTACTTTGTAAACCAGTTTTCCAATGCACTGTTCCACAACATAATTTTGTTTTTATTTTAAAAGGTAGGGTAGTGTTTTATTTCTAGCTGTTTTCACAATAGAACCTCTATTTCATTAACTTTCTTCAGAGTGCCTTCTATGTAATAATTTTTATTTGTGATAGGTAACAGAGAAGAGATTTTTGAATTCTGCTAAACCACTGAAAATAATGATTGGAAATGTCAATAATTGATACCACTTTCTTGCAAGTGTCTCCTGTATAAACATGAAAACTAGGTATTAATCTTGTGCTCTTGCACACTCTATACTGGACAAAAATGTTAGCTGATCTTTCTTGCAAAGACATGCTTAAATACATAAATCACACTATATTAAGGGTAGTGTGAAAGTACACTTATTGTGATTATAATAAAATACAATGTATATCTGAAATGTGCATTGGAAGGTTATAAATTCTTAATGTCATTATCTCTGCCCAAAGATTCTAATTTCTTTTGGTCTCAGACTGTAGCATTTGTTTTTTTATAATTGTAACAATATTTCTGCTTGCTTCAGAATTTTGCCTAATTACCTGATTTGATAGATCTGTGGAACTGAATATATTTATACATCTACCTCCATGCCTGGGAGCCTGGGAAAGCAATAAATAGATAAGCTGTCTCCTCAGCTTTACTGGTGCTTTGCAGTCCCTATGATGCTGTATCAGAGCTCCAGAATATTAAATTACCTGACAGCCATTAAGTCCTAAAAACTGGATATACTAATAGGGTATATTAAATATTTGACTTAAATTGAAGCCATATGAGCTGTCTTTGTCCTTGTCTTCGTTACTAAATTTAACTAATAGTAAATTTTAATGTATTTCTCTAAAAATATATGCATAATAAAAGATTTCATAGCAAGGGTTGAGTTTTGGGGATGAATGAAATCTTACTATGTACTGAGCACAGGTAGTTTGTTTACTCCTAAGCTAAACTGTCCCTTGCAATTGGAATTGGGCTTCTCAGGTATCTCTGTGTTGTTCAGCAACCTTAAACTAACATCAGGCTATTCTTCAAGGAAAAATTGTATGAAGTCACTCAGATTTTTAACCTCTTACACTATAAAATGCCAAACATATGAATATTTCTTTGTCTGAAAGCATTCAGTGCTACATTAGTGTAACAGGGAAAGTTTTGTTGGCTTCCTCTTTTCTGTAGATATCCATCATAATATTACAGTGTCTCTGTTGAAAATAGTTCAATATGAAAACAAAAATAAAACAATTGACTGGCGGGGGGTTTTTTTCTTCCTTGTCAGCATTGCAGAAACCAAAGTCAATATATTGGAATAGGGATAGGAGGAGTTTTAACGTGAGATGTGGGCTCTTTGGTTCTTCAAAGGAAACCCTGCTACTGCTTTCTATAGGAGGCAGTTCTTGACCCTTCTTTTTCTACAGAGCTGTGACTCCTTCCCTTTGGCCAATGAAGGGGTTATAAACCATTTTGCATCCTAATTTAGTTATCACCAAAAGATGATACTATGTAGCTCATGAGGGTTTTGTATGTTTGGGGTTTTTTTTAGTACTATGCTGTATCAAAGAGGGAGAAAGCCTTCCAAAAGAGGGACAGAAATTGCCATCTTCTGTGGTGTGATGGGGAAAATTCATAGGAGTCTCAAATTCTCTTCCCATTAGGAAGTTAAGTAATTACTCAATGGTTCTTTTTGCTCCCTAAAATTAAACTTTGTTTGCTTTGACTTCTGAAAAATCAGGGGAGGAGAAAAACAACCTGTCAATGTTGAATGTATCTTTCTTGGAGAAGATCTGAAAATGAGAAGTTAAGGTCTTCTGTGAAAGTGACTGTGAAGCCAAGCCAATATTACTAGTAATTATACTCCCAGATCTATAGAATACCAAGTGATAATGGGAAAAAATATGGCAGTTATTAGTTAATTTTCTCCCTGTGTTCATGTAGACCTTTATTCTAGCAAATGTGGTTAAGTTACTTAGCTTCTCTGTATTTCATGGTGTTTCAGAATAGCTTGTTCACTCTACAGTCCCCTTTCTTATTAAGAAAGAATTATTTATTTCTTATTTAGCTATTAGCTAAATTAAATAGAAAGCAAGTTATTGAAGGTAGATAGAAAAAATATTAAAACCATTTTAGATGCTAAAAAGGACAAATATAATTTTTTAAAGCTACATAATTATCACCTAATAGTCTTCAAGAGGCTATTCTAACCTTTCTTGCAGGAATACAAATTGCAAATGTCTAGTTTGAAATTATTGAGGGTTAAAATGTTATGAGTGGCACTTTAACTATAGGGTGAAATAATCAGTTATTTAGAGTGTTCTTTATCTTTTAACTTTCTCAAAAACTTTGTATTTTATGCCTGTATTATCTCAGTATAGCTTTTTCTGTGAGGTCTTATCTGACTGAAGTTGTATGGAGTGGAAGATGCATGTTTCGATAAGTAACCTCTGTGCCATATTTATATCTCAGTGTAGTACATAGCAAGTTTTGCCTTCTCCGTGTATTGTAATTTGTTTGTCATAAACTTCATGAAAAATCAAGGGAGACTATTGCAACTGACAGAAACAGGTGCTGCACCACTGATTTAAGTGGATTTGTGCCTACCTACATTCATCATAGATTTGGTTGTCTTCCAAAATATTTTTTCTGTCGGAAATGACAATTTCAGCCTGTTCCACTGGTAATATTGCTAGAATTAATGGTGCTATTATGCAGTGAAATGTAACTGGCCAGATTCTGCCAATTGGTTTTCTTATTAGGCAACCTTATTTTTGCTTATATTGCAATGCTTCTATTTTATGACAAATGCAACTTTTTTGAAATTAATTCCAGTGCAGAGAAAAAATAAAACCTTTTTGTTTTGATGGTCTTACCCAACCTTCATTACTGTGTAGATAAGCATAGAGACTGCTGCTGCAAACAACACTTTGCTAGCCAGTCATTCTGACAATATTGTTTTCCCCTTGCTACATCAGATGCTAAATTGTCTCTGCTTTCAAGGCCCTTCACAATATCACTCCTCCCTGCTTATTTCCCACTCGGTATCAAATGCCTCACTCCTGCTCCCCAACAGCTCCTGGTGTCAGCATCTTCCCCGCCTCCCACTATGTGTTTCAGCAAACCCTCCTTTCTCTTGCACCGTCCCCAGATTTTTGTAAAAGCCTGTTGGGCTACTTCATTATCCCCATCAAATCCCTCCTTAACTCTCCTTTGTTCTGATGCCTACAGGGATCGTGCTGACAGTTAGCTTGGTGATGTGTTATGACTACTGCCAATATGGTCCCACGGTTTCCGTGTGCTCCCCTGTCTGCATCCATATGTTCTCTCTCCTCTTGCACTCGGGATATGCTTATGCGCCTGTCGCTGTTGCTGGGGGAATGACAGGAGAACTGAAGTAACTTCACATTAGCTACCGAGGACACAAGCAACCGGGAGCTCGGGATGGGTGGACCTCGCCTGGTCTCAGGGTGCAGCACAACTCTAGCCCTGGCCGTAGGGAGCAGGCGCTCCTCATCAGCTGTCTTTCCTAAATGTGTATGCAGGGATCCTGCCCTGTGGTCAGGGTTCAGTACCAAACTTTGCCCCTCTCCAGGAAACTCTCATCCAGCTTCAAAAATCCAACTTGTATGAGACAGTCATCTGAAATTTAGTAAGTGGTAGACAAAACAGAAGGGAATATACTCTTTTTAATCACTAAATTGCTACTGAATTTCTGATAAATCAGATAGAGGCACACAAAGTGAAAAGGATGTGCAACTCCAATACATATGAAATAGAAATCAGAAGCTTTCAAGTCCAAGCTAGCAATATTGACTAAAGACTGCAAAGAAAAAATTGCATGTGTTGGTGCTGACAAGTAATCTCAGTAAATGAGAAAAGATAATTTCACAAAATCAGCAACACTTTGACATAACCAACTTGTTGACGTTTTAAAAAGTTGTGCACAAATAGAAATAGAACAAATAATAAATAGATTATACAAAGACCAAGTTCTGCATCACCGAAGATATTTTAATGCCTACTGTACTAGGTAGCATGTCTTGGCTGTGATCTGGGCATGATCGAGCCTGCTTTAGGAGCCTCTACTACAGTCGTGCTTATAGCCTAGTACTTTCAGACTATAAAGTAATCCGGTGCATTCTTGGAAGTTAGGTGTTCAAGTATCTTTGCCTGTGCTTAGGAGCCCTAAGCAGCTATTTAATATCAGTACAATGTGGATTTATTTTGAACATTTGAGGAATAGGTATCCTAAGGTCACAGAGCTTATATGACTCTCCCTAATCGCATAAGCAGTTAACTTTTAGATAGATACTGTTTAGAGAATTTTAGTTTAGGAGGGCTGGGTTCAAGACTTTCCATGGATTTAGCTGGATTACATTTTGTTCAAAAGGTTTTGGATGTATTGCAAAATGTTTATTTTACTGATTTTCTAGAAAAGAAAGATTTTTATTTAAAAAATGTGTTTGACATTCAGAGTCATTTCACCTAATATCGGCCAATTGTTTTTATAGAATCTTTTGGTATATAGGGGACTAAAAATAATTTCTAGACAGATAGCTTTGGAGTTTTCAGGAGGAAATAAATTATTATCCATGCCTAGCTTTAATAAAACTAACAAACAAAACCAACCAACCAACCAACCAAAACTCCCCAAAACACCCCCCTCCCCAACTTTAATACTTGAGTATAATTTAGTATCTTTGGCCTTCTCTGGGGAGGGTAAGAATATTTTTTTCCTCTTGAGTAATTCTGAAGTTCTGTGATGTTTGTATGACCATGTCAATTAGGAATGGAAAGAAGTTGCAATCAAGTACTGCTTCAAATGAGAGCTAGACAAGACAATAGATAAATTATTTTCTAGAAAGAATATGAAATATCTAGACAACTGAAGTGTTACATAAATTCGATAGGTAACACTTATTCTTAGCATGAATCATAAGAGGAATCTATTTTAAGATCATTAGTCTGAAATCTGGATGTAACTGATACTGGTGTTATTACCAATTAGTAACTTGTGACATATGGTGGTAGCATCATTAGAGATAATAATAGGTAAGGCACTTAAATGATACTTGCAGTTCTGCAGTGCTAACTTCTGACTCAAGTAGACCAAGAAATTGTTCCTAACAGAGTCGAGCATTTTGCCTAGGAGAATAAAATCAGTGAAGTGTAGGGATATGGGCCTTTGTCTTAATCTGACAACAATGTTGTCATTACTGATGTATTGGCTTCCACACTTGCTTATTTAAATAAAGTTTTAGAAAAGTCACTACAGTTGGTACTGCAAAACTTCAAGCTGTTCAAATAAAAGCAAGTTTTGAATGCCTTCACCTGTATTTTTCAGTGGGATGTGGATGTTTGTCTTATTAGTTGCAGGGCTTTTGGGGAAAAGTAATGTTTTAGGTGGAAGATTAGGACACTAGTAGCAAGAGGGAGAGCTGAATATATCTGACTACAGACATAAATACTTCCCAGGAATGCTTATTAAATATGAACTATTGCTGGAGTTAAATTAAACACACAACTCTCTGAAGTTGGAAGTCTAAAACGGGGAAGTCTTTCTAAACTTGAGGTGGTGAAAGGGGCAGTATCAGTACAGCAGGTGTAGTGATGACTTGTAAAAAGACCCTTTTCTCAGATGGTCCCTGCTTGCCCATCCCTCAGTCCTTGTCTCAGAACATGTATAACCAAGAATTTATTTTTCAAGGGATAACACAACTCAGTGCTTAGCTGACTTCACTGTCACATTGGGAATACTTACTTACACATGTCAACTTATCTCCTCTGCAGTTTAATTAATAAACAGAGACTTCCAGAGGTCGTAATAGTACCCTTTAACACCTATTTTACTACTTAGTCTCACGCTTTTTTTAATTAAGTGTTTTCCCTCAGCAAGTACAAAAATAACCTGCATATAATATTCCACCTCGACTTTGTTTCTGGGCAGTATCTAGAAATGACATGAACATCTCCAGCTACTATGTCTTATTACTTGATGATTTCAAAATGAATTTTTGGGATATTGCTCACATGTAAATGTGGAAACAGAAAATTAAGAGCAAGGTTTTTAAAATTTGTTATTGCTTTTGGTTTGCTTTTAAACAAAAGGGTTTTTTTGAGAAAAGTAGAAAAAAGACCAGTTCTTATTTGAAGTCAAGTAGTCCTATAATTTTTTCTACTTTTTCCTGTTACTTACCAATAACCTCCAGAAGTGGTTCATAACTAGTCATCATAAAATCCAAACATTAAATACACTTACATTCCCACTGAGATCTTTTGTTTTTCCTTACAAGCAAACAGTGTACTTACCTCTTACATGAAGCACTTGATTTTAGGGGCCTGATCCAAGACCCATTTATGTTAATGTGAGTCTTTCCATTGACTTCTGTCAAATTTCAGATGGTCTTGGACATTTAATTAGTATGAGAGGTTACTTATAATTTTTGATAACTTATGCTGAGGACATAAATATATACTGCTGATATGCTTTTCAGTACAATATTTATCGGCATAATATAGACTGTATTACTCTAATACTGAAAAATACCATCTACACTGTCTGAATGGAAAAGCAGGCTGCACAATGTTTCTGAATCTCTAGATTCAGTTATGCTATGTTATAATGCTGTTTCTGGGGAAATACATGTCTAGAAAAACATGATCTGAAGGGAACTTAAGAAACTTTTCAAGATGATCATGTCAGGAAAGAGTACCCACTTTCTCCATTAATTATTTCAAATGGCCATTGTGGCTTCCTGAAAAGCATTCTTGTGAGCAGAGAAGTTTCAGTCACTTAAAACAAGGGGACATGGTCAGTTTTTGGGAGGGGCACATCTCAGAAGTACTGTGGGGGAGAAATGACCTGCTGCTGCAGTCAGAGGTGGCTCTGACCACATGTAGCTCAGGGCAGCCAGAAAGTACTATGGTCTCTTAGGATTGACAGCTATCCACTAAAGGTCCACATCTTTGAACAGGCCTTCAGCTGACACAGAATTTGTCATAGTGACGTTGGCTATAGATTTGCTTCTAGCATTGCTGACCTGCCAAACCCCCATGTAACTAATGTTTGTTCTTTGTTGACATTTGACATCCTCATGAATATTTTTGTTAACTCCTCTGGCTCCTTCTGCTTTTGTTAGACCGATGATGGTACCTTAAATGCTGTTTTACTGCTATAAATAGCTTTTTGTTTTACTGCATAAAGAACCCTTTATAGGTGATAGTAACAGATAATCAAGTAACTTTGCCTTAATTGGTATAATTTTTACTGTATACTTTGGACTTCATACCTAGGAACCTTTTGGCATTAGGGTTCCCAACAGAATACCTTCTGCTGCTTCTGGCCTATGTTGGTGATTTCCACTGGGTAATCTATTGTTGTATAAGATAGCTATGTATTCAGAATGTATTCAGGAGTGTGAATAATAAAGTAATTCAGTAATCATGAAAAAACTTA